>NW_025726903.1:0-134969 GCF_021461385.2 Schistocerca piceifrons | reverse complement strand
CCGGCCTGTAGCGGTGGGGCTTCTTGACGCCTCCGGTGGCGGGCGCGCTCTTCCTCGCCGCCTTGGTGGCGAGCTGTTTGCGCGGCGCCTTTCCGCCGGTGGACTTGCGGGCCGTTTGCTTTGTGCGGGCCATAGCGGTAGCGGAGCGGCGTGCGTGGAGGTTAGGTGCGGCGCGGCGTCCGGTGCTGCCTTGACAACGGGCCCGCGCGCCTCCGTGCTGCGCTTATATGCCCTCGGTTGCGCGTGGTGGGGGGAGGGCGGGCCAGAGTCTATATAGGGGGGCGGCGGGCGCGCTGGGCGCAGACCGTAGCCGACTCGCCAGCCGCTGCAGCTGCTGTTTGTGCACGTTTTGCTTTGCCCGAGGAAGGAAGGATGACAGGCCGCGGCAAGGGAGGAAAGGGGCTCGGCAAGGGTGGCGCCAAGCGGCACCGCAAGGTGTTGCGCGACAACATCCAGGGCATCACGAAGCCCGCCATCCGCCGCCTGGCTCGCAGGGGCGGCGTGAAGCGCATCTCTGGTCTGATCTACGAGGAGACCCGCGGGGTGCTGAAGGTGTTCCTGGAGAACGTGATCCGCGGACGCGGTGACGTACACTGAGCACGCCAAGCGCAAGACTGTGACGGCCATGGACGTGGTGTACGCCCTGAAGAGGCAGGGGCGCACCCTGTACGGTTTCGGCGGTTAGGCTGCGTCGCAGCGGGCGCTGGCCTTCCCGCGGCCGTGCTTGTGGGTGGGAGAGACTAGGAAACGGCCCTTTTCAGGGCCACCACACTGTTCGGAAGTTGAAAAGTGCGAAAGAGTCTGTGTTGTTTGTTTGTTTGTTTCTTTCTTTCCGTTTGAGCGACGTGATGTGACTGGGAGGGGAGAAGGAAAGGAAACGTGTCATGTGGCTGGCTGTGTGTGGGAGCTGCTTCGTTTGTGTTTGTTATTGTGTGTCGTTGTATCGATCGCGACGGAGATGGCGGGCTGTGTGTTGTTGTGCGAGAGGCGGTGATTATTTGCTTGCGTGGTTTGGCTCTGTGTGTTTGCGGCGGCGTTGGGGTTTCCGAGGCAAGGCGTGTGGGCACAGGCGGCCGGATCAGCTGTTTCGTTCGTGTCGACGGCCGTTGCGCGCGGGAGTGGAGGGCGGTGTGTCGACACGCCTCCCTGTAACAATGGTCATTATTGCTGCCGTTGTCGTTTGGAAGGCGACTGCGACCGTGCAAAATGAATGAATGTGTGTGTGTGTGTGTGTGTTTGTTGGGCCACACGGGCTGTGTGGACGACAAGATGGCGGACGTGCGCCGGCGGCGGCTGTGCTGTGAAAGTGCAAAGTTAAAACAAAACAAGGTGCGGCGAGGACGACTGAAATTTTGCTTTGGACGTAGGTTTGTGTGGTGGCCCTGAAAAGGGCCGATTGTTGTGGGCCGGGCCGAGCCGAGCCGGCAAAGCGCGTTGCGTGCAGGGGAGCACGCGGCGCTGCGATTGCCTTGGCCTCCTTTAGGCCTTCTTCTCGGTCTTCTTTGGCAGCAGGACGGCCTGGATGTTGGGCAGGACACCACCCTGTGCGATGGTGACGCCCGACAGGAGCTTGTTGAGCTCCTCGTCGTTGCGGATGGCAAGCTGCAGGTGGCGCGGGATGATGCGCGTCTTCTTGTTGTCGCGGGCCGCGTTTCCGGCCAGCTCGAGCACCTCAGCCGCGAGGTACTCCATGACGGCGGCGAGGTAGACGGGCGCCCCGGCGCCGACGCGCTCTGCGTAGTTTCCCTTGCGCAGGAGGCGGTGGATTCTGCCGACCGGGAACTGGAGCCCAGCCCTGCTTGAGCGGGACTTTGACTTGCCCTTGACTTTGCCTCCCTTTCCGCGTCCGGACATGGCGATGGGCTAGCGACGGTGCACACGAAACGGAAACGAAAACGACCGGTGCGAGCGGCAGCGAGTCGAGCAGCGGAGTGCGTGCCGGCGCAGCCGGGGTGGGGGTGCTTTATGGGCTCGGGTGCGGCGGCCGGTTGCGCGCGCGCCCCATTGGTCGGCGGCCGCAACAGGGCGAGCTGGTAAAGGTGCGGCGGCGGCTGGCGGCGGGTGCCACTGTGTGGGGAGACGCTGACTAGAGCGGAGCGCTTGCTGTGTTACGTGATAGTTGAGTGTATTTTCCGCGCGTTTTTCTGTGTTCGGCGTTAGTCGGACGTTCGCTTTCTGCGTTGTTCCGCATCGTCTTTCAATCGAGGCGGTTATTTTCTGCGTAGCTATCGGTCGTCGCGCGCGTTGATTTCGTCGTCCGCGGCGGAGTCAAAGGCCACGATGGCCGCTCCCTCTGCCGGTTCTCGTGGGTTGTTTCCCTCGTCTGGCAAGAATATCATGTCATGCGCCGAGTTATTGTCGTATTCGTCCGAATCTTGTCTATCTTCCAGTCGATCAGATCACCGGCGGCTGTCGGATCCGATAACTCAAATTACTAAAGAAAATATCAATCAAGCGGTTGAGCAGACGCAGCTTGACAGCGTTGAGCTGGGTTCGACCGGCCCAGGGCCGAGTAGCGTGGGGTCAGGCTCCGGCGGGATACCTAACGGTGACAACGAAGCCGTCCTGGCCGCCCCTACACCCGGCTCCGCTGACGCTGCAGCTCCCGCTACACGTCGTAAATCAATGAAATCAACAACGAAGGCGCGGGATGCGCCGTACTCACATGCCTCTCGCAAGCACGCGCATCCCCCTTCGGTTACCGATTCTGATTCAACAGAATCCAGGGCACCTGACAGAAAGAAACAATCGACCGACCGTCAGGACCCTGCTCCGCCTCAGAACACCTCCGCTTCCCATGCGCCGACTGATACCAGTCAGGTCGACATGGTTGAGGCTTACGAGGTTACAGTACCGACGTCAAACAGATACGAAAGTTTAGATGATATCACACCAGCTGAACAAAACTCTGACAATCTCCCGGCTCCTACTCCTCTCAAAACCCCAAAGGTGCCACCTATCATTGTTCATGATACAACCAATTACCTCGATCGAATAAAGGAACTGAAGGGGCACCTAAAGGGTTCCTTCTCCTGCCAGTACAAAAGAGGCAATATCCGATATGAATTCGAAAATCCTTCCGACTATCGGTATATGATTGAGTACCTAAAAGCACGTGCCATTCAATACCACACTTACGACCTCGACCCCCTCAAAATTTTGAAGGTCGTCGTCAGGCACCTCGAACCCACGACCCCTCCCGCTGACGTCAAGGAAGCGCTGGAGGAACTGGGTTTCACAGTGCAATCTGTCACAGTTATGCACCAGCAGGTACCAGACGCACAAGGAAAACTTACAGATATTAAATGGCCTCTGTTTGTTGCTGTACTCCATTGCACACCAAATGTATACGACGTCTATAAAATTAAATTCCTCCTTCACATGAAGGTGGATGTGGAATCATACCGTAACGAATCTGGCTTGACACAATGTTTCAATTGCCAGCGTTTTGGACACGGCTCCCGCAACTGCGGCCGCCTGCCGCGTTGCGTCAAGTGTGGCGCTGACCACCTCACACGACTTTGTCAAAAGAAACCTACCGACCCGCCCAAATGCTGCAATTGCGGACAGGCTCACCCAGCCAATTACAGAAAATGTTCAGCATATCAAAAAGCGCTGGCGAAATCTCGCAGCTCCTCCACTCATGCAGCCTCGGCGCCTTCAACGCCAGCTGCTCCACTAGTTAATACTGAAAATTTTCCACAACTGCGAGCACGTCGCGCCCCTACTCCACCATCTTCCTCTGCTGCCGGCACGGGGCCGACGCCACCGCGACGTCCTGCCTCACGACCGGCGACTGCTCCCCCACTCAGCCTGGGGAACTGTAAACCCCTCTCCCAGAGCCCTCTGCACCCCCGCCCCCTACTTTCTCCTTCCCCTTTTCCAACCACCTTGCTGACCTTGCTGCCTTGTTGCAGCAGTTCAACATTCCCAAAATCATCTCTCTTGTTCGTTCTACTATCCAACAACTCAATTCTGCTTCTGACCCATTCAGTAAACTAATGATAATCCTTTCTGCCTTCATCTCCTACTTCTCAGATGGACCCTAATCAACACCGCCCATTTCGTATAATCAGTTGGAACGCCGACGGTATTCTACGCCAACGTCATTCCCTTGAAGCCTTTCTGGAAGACAGAGGTATCGACATAGCCCTTATTTGCGAAACGCACCTAAAACCTCACCAACAGTTTTCCGTTCCCAATTACTTTGCATATCGATCCGACCGCGCGGATCGGCCACACGGCGGCACTCTTATCCTAGTTAAACAGTGCATTACACACCGACTCCGGCAGATACCGAACATGCAACACCTGGAAGCCACAGCTATAGATATACAGCTATATGGACTGCCGTTGACCCTTGCCGCAGCTTACAACTCCCCCGCTCGCGCTATAGTCCCGGCCGACTTGGATATCCTCTTCCACCTGGGCCCCAAGGTCCTCGTGGGAGGGGACTTCAACTCCAAGCACGGGACGTGGGGATGCCGTTCTACCAACGCAAATGGACGTCGGCTATTTCAGTACCTCGAACTGAATGCCGCTATCCGAGTCATTGCTCCAGATTCACCCACTCACTTCCACAAAACAGCTCGCTACCATCCTGATATCCTGGACATCTTTTTGGCTCGGGATATTCCGTGGGTCCACCGCATCTCTGTGATCTCAGAGCTTGACTCTGATCACAATCCGGTGACCCTCGAATTTCTTGACGCACGTCCACAAGACCAGCTCCGTCCGGCTTACGTTATCAATACAAACTGGGAACGCTACCAACAACTCGTTGACCTCCATGTCCGTGAGCTTCCGCCCATCACCCGCCGCAGCCACATTAATCCGACGGCGGACCGATTAGCAAAAATCTTCACTGAATGTTACCGCACCTCTTCCCGACGAGTCCTTCAGCCTCCTCGTCGCCTGGACCTTCCGCCAGACGTCCAGGAATTAATCCGCACAAAACATCGATTTCGTCGTCGGTGGCAACGCCTCCGCGACCCAGTCGACAAGCGGATTTGGCAAGCATTAGCTCAAGAGCTTCGAGCTCGATTACAAGAGGTTCACGATCAAACATGGAATCAGCGCCTCCGTGACGCCGCTGACCGCCCCGACCGTCTATGGCGCATAGTAAAAGAAACCACATCCACTCCTCCTCCTTCTCAGCCCCTCCATGGTCCCCAAGGCCTGGTGTACTCACCTCAGGACAAGGCGGAGGCCCTCGCACATAGCCTCGAGCGCCAATTTCGCCTAAACGAGGTCGACGACGACGAAGCTGACGCCCACGAGACCCGCGTCCATCGCCGGGTCCGTCAGCTCCTTCGCCGTCATACTGACACCATCTTTCCACCGGTCACTCTGCCGGAGGTGGCGACATACATCAGCAACATACCATCCAGAAAAGCCCCTGGTCCCGATGGTATCCGGCCGGCCCTCCTTCACCACCTCTCTCCAACTGCGCTTTCCTATCTGGTCAATCTATACAATAGCTGCCTTTCTTACAACTACTTCCCTCCTGTATGGAAGCTGGCCCGTGTCATTGCCCTCCCGAAACCTCGAAAAGATCCACTCTTCCCACAGAACTACCGCCCCATTTCCCTCCTCAACTTCCTTGGCAAGATTCTCGAACGTATTATCCTCTCCCACCTCCAATCCTTCCTCGACGCACACTCAGTCCTCATTCCACAACAGTTTGGGTTTCGGGCGGGCCATGGCACGGTCCACCAACTCATCCGTCTCCATGACACCATCCGTACAGCGCAACTGGAACGTAAAAGTACAGGCATGGTCTTGCTAGACATTGAAAAAGCCTTTGACAGAGTATGGCACGATGGTTTACTATATAAGCTGGCAGAATACGGCTGCCCTCTCCATATCATTCATATTCTCAGACGCTTCCTAACTGGGCGATCCTTTTATGTTATGCAAGGCCGAAGCCGTAGTACAATCCGGGCTGTGGAAGCTGGCGTACCCCAGGGGTCTCTCCTCTCCCCAATTCTGTACGCCGTATACACAAATGACATCCCATCCCGTGTCTCCAACCATCTCGCGTTATATGCGGATGACACAGCAGTCTTCAACTCACATCGAAACCTCCAATTTATCGCTCTCAACCTCACACGTCACCTAGAACAGATCACTCAATGGAGCAACATATGGAAAATAAAAATTAATGCGGACAAGACACAGGCCATACTTTTTACAAACAAACGTACTCCGCCAGCTCGCCTGGTAGAGCTGGAAGGCCGACGCATTCCATGGTCGCAGACAGTAACCTACCTTGGTCTCACCTTCGACAGACGCCTCACGTGGAAACCCCACGTTCAAGGCGTCTGCCACAAGGCTTACGGAATGACACACAAACTTTACCCCCTATTGAAGAGCCCCGGCCTTTCGATACAATCTAAGCTACTTATTTGGACGTCCTGTGTCCTCTCACTCCTGCTATATGGCTGTGAACTGTGGGGACTAGCAGCAGATACTCATGTTCTCCAGGCACAAATAGTTCAAAGCAAATCACTCAGGATCATATCAAACGCTCCACGATATGTCTCCAACAACGATATCCGCAGACTTCTCCACATTCCACCGCTGGTCCATCAAATCCGCCTCCGCGCCTCAAACACTCTCGCTTTCCTACAAAACTCACCACATGACCACCTCACAGTCCTTAGTCGTACTGTTGGAGATATTCCTTACGCACATCCGACACTGATACTCCAGCGCCGATACCGTCCCAACTGACGGTTTCACCGCTGTTGGGTCACTACTGATCTTTTAATCTAACAATTTTATCATTTCTACCGACATAGACACATAATAACGCCATTTCGAACCTAATCAATCATTCAGAAGGCAGGCCTAGAGCGATCCTTCAGCACATAAGCGGACGAAAGTCCCGTCAAGTTTTTGCCGTGCCGTGCCGTGCGGCGGGTGCCACTGTGTGGGGAGACGCTGACTAGAGCGGAGCGCTTGCTACTGGTGTTGCTGCTGCCGTACGTTCGTTCGAGATGCCGCCCAAGACTAGCGGGAAGGCCGCCAAGAAGGCTGGCAAGGCGCAGAAGAACATTTCGAAGGGCGACAAGAAGAAGAAGCGCAAGAGGAAGGAGAGCTATGCCATCTACATCTACAAGGTGCTGAAGCAGGTGCACCCTGACACGGGCATCTCGTCGAAGGCGATGAGCATCATGAACAGCTTCGTGAACGACATTTTCGAGCGCATTGCGGCCGAGGCTTCTCGCCTGGCGCACTACAACAAGCGCTCGACCATCACGTCCCGCGAGATCCAGACCGCTGTGCGGCTGTTGCTGCCTGGCGAGCTGGCCAAGCACGCCGTGAGCGAGGGCACGAAGGCGGTGACCAAGTACACGAGCTCCAAGTAAGGAGGTGGCTCTGGAGTGGAAGGAAGGATGGAGAAGGCTCCTCCGTTGCGAGAGCGGCAAAACGGCCCTTTTCAGGGCCACCAACTTGCCTTTTGCGGGAAGGGCGGAATTGTTGTTGTTGTTGTTTGTGTGGACGGCTGTGATGTATGTGTGCATTTTGATTGTGGGTGGGGGGGGGGGGGCGCGTCAAAGCGTGTTGCGGGGGACGGCCACGAGGTTGGTCGCCGTGGCGTGGAATGGTGGCACGCCTCGTTGGAGTGGTTTTGACCCATTGGTGGTGGTGTGTGTGTGTTACCTGTCTGCGAGGGGGGACAGTGCGATCGGCGACTTTTGTGTCACCGTAACGACGGCCGTTTGCGGGTTTGTTTTTTGCACATCATACATGGCGAGGGTGAAATGTGAAATGTTTTTGTTTGGTTTTTTTTTGCCGCCCACTATTCCCTTTGCTGTACGCCGAGTTTGACAATGGTGCGACGTAACTGCAGCGTGGAGGTGTGTGAGTGACGTTGAAATTGAACGTGCCATTAAGACGCATTGTTGTTGTATTGTACTGTACGTGTACGGCGACACGCACGATGATGTACCATTCGACTCTGATTTTTGATAGCCGTGTCTGACTGATTGCGTACGACGCACGCACACCGATGTCGTCATTCAAGATGCACGCGTGTCCAGTGCAGTACAGTAAGCGCGACGCTAGACGGCGGCGGCGGCGGCGGCGGCGGCGGCGGCGGCGGCGGTCGTCGTTTGTTTGGCGAATGTCTGTACACGTGTTTGTCTGTGTCCATCCGGTATGTATGTGTTTGTTTGAAAGTGTTTTGTGTGTCGGTGACGTGGTCCGATCCGTCGCCCCCTGAGTAACTGTCGATCGGCGCGATAGACCGGCGTCACGCAACTGAACCGAAGTCTTGGGCACACCCGTCATACTGTTGTACACCGTCGCGCTGAGAACGGTGACGAAAGGTTGACTTTGATCGGTCGAATGTCTGGGCAGAACGTGAGGAATGAGGCAAGAGTGCAAGGAGGGGGGGCAAAAGAGAGAGGAAGGGAAAAAGGGGAGAAACGCATTCGTAGAGCAACGGAACGTTCCCGTGTCGGAGGCGTATTGGAGCCGCACTGAAATGCGTTTAACGGCGGCGCGGCTGCAAGTGTCTGCCGTGGTGAACGTTACCTTTGACGGCTGCATTGGGCTTTGCTTTTGCTTTTGCTTTCGCTTTCGCTTTCGCTTTCCCGGATGTACGTAACGTTTGTTGATATGGTTGTGAGGAAGAGTGTATGACAGTGCCGTGCCGTCCATGTTCGTGTGCCCTCCCATTGTGTGTATGCTATTGTCTGTGTACTTGAATGATGTATGTAGGTGTTAGTGGACATGTTTCACCAGTGGGGGGAAATGGATCGTCGATAGTTGGCGTCACTCTGTCACGGTCGAGATGACGCACCCTCCGTACAGAAAGGTGTCGAGAAAGTGTGTGTGTGTGTGTGTGTGTGTGTGTGTGTGTGCGTCCGTGAATTGGCAGTGTTTGGAGGTGGGCGTGCCCTGCATGTGGCCCGGAAGGCTGTTCGTTTGGCGGTAGTGTTGTGTGGACAGGGGAGGGGCATGCGTAACGCTGCTGGCATGGCATTTCGGGAGATGGGAGGGGGCAAACGAGGAGCGGCGGCCAAAGAAAGGCGGGACGGGGAGGGGCGCGGTGTGGGTGGCTTGCGCCTGTGCTCGGCGTTGTGGTTTGTGCAAAAGAGGAGGAGAAAAACAATGAGTTGCCAGGGAGGGGAGCGGTGTTGTGTTGTGGTTGTCGTGGTGTAGCCGCAGACGCGGCTGTCAGTGAACGTGGCGAGACGGACGGATGCGCGGAGGGGCGGGGGCGGCGCATTTCGCCGGTGCCGTGCCGTGCCGTGCCGTGCCTGACAGCCGCGTGGTCGCTGTGTTGTTGGTGGCGTGGGGGCGAGGAGAGTACCGTACGGGTGTGCTTGTGCGCCGGAAATGGCACACTGCGCCTGCCCGTCTTGGAGGCTGATGGCTGTGGTGTGGAAATGGGGCGCGGTGATGTTGAAGCAGTTGAAGGACAGAAAAGAAACCAAGAAAACGGGAGGCGTGATGCGGCGGTGGTGGTGAGAGCGGGAAAAACAAAACAAACAAAAAAAAAAACAACAAAAAAAAGAAGGAAAAACAACAAGAAACAAAAAAGAAAACAAAAAGTCTATCAATATTAGAATGTAAATGGAAATGGAAATGGACCCAGGTATAACCTCCCTGCACAAATAGCAGAGAGTCCGATGATAATAGAAATGTGCCAGAATGTTAACGTCCCTACAAAACAAACCCAACGATAATATTAATGAAAGAATGAACCGTATGTAACATTGCAACAGACATAATGAAACCTGATAAATTGTATAAGGGCAGCAGCGTTGACCTTTGGCCCTGTATTCAGAATAAAAAGAGCCAAAGATCGTCACCCCAATGAAAAAGACACTGAAACACGTATGTAACATAGCAGCGATGGCGAGACATTGTAGCATCTGTGACCAGAGAGTTTGCGCTGGACCGCGCGAGTGTTGCGAGCGGTTCTCAGTCAGTCAGTCAGTCAGTCAGTCAGTCGGTCGGTCGTTGCGAGTCTGTAGGTCTGTCTAGTTGAGGGCTGTACTCTGTCAGTAGTCGTCGCGTGCAGTACGCTAATAGTCGTCATGCAGAGCGGTCGGTCAGTAGTAGCAGCCGAGTGCGGTTGTGTGATGTAGGCGGTCGGCAACACTGGTCAAGATGGTGAATAAGGTATACTGTGAATTAATATAATCATTAGATAATGAACAATTTTATTTATTGTAATTATTCTCCAACAAGTTCCCCAATAATAATTTTTATTTCAAAAGCATTTTTCAAACATTTAATTTTTTATTGAACTGAAGAGTTCGTTGCACTTCACATTTCATTCCACTTCTTTGAAGAAAAATTTCACTAAAATCACAAAAAAAAAAGAGAATATTATTATTTGCAATGCAGTTCCTCCAAGCGCTGCGCAACAAACAAGAGCAGAAATGTGACATCCATTTATTCTGAGGTAAGACTTTAATTCTGATTGTTTTGCACAGGGCCAAAGACCGATATTTCGGTTTAATTGAAGTTTCTTGTCACTGAACGGACTTTTAAATGTTGTGAAGAATTTATATTTGAGTCAGATTGCGAATTTAACATTTTTGTTGCCATTTTCAATACCTCTCATTGTGGGCGAGGTTACAATTAGCGCAATGTCCATTAGCATCCGTAAATAACATTGTCCATTATTTTAAATTTTGCGGGGAGGTTACAACGCACAAAAAAAAAAAAAACAAAACAAAAAATTGCATTTGTATCCGCTCCTCAATTGTAGATACCCCTTACACAGCTGTGTGCAATGAATGAGTGCTGGCTGGTAATTAATTGCACTCCTTGGAGGGAAATGCCATAGGAAGTAGTCTTTAAAAAGTGAATGTTTTTCGTTAAAAGACAAAAGTTACTTTAGAAAAAAGTAATAGTGGGGCTTTTTGTCGTTGAACAAAATAAGTACAATGAACATACGTTATCAGATTTGCGCAAAATGCAGCTTCACACCACCTTTTGATTATAACACAATATACTATACATCGTCCCGAACCGTGACCAGAGTCGCGAGACGAGCAGAGCACGCCGCCGACGCCCGCTCAGTACAACCGTCCACCCGCTACTACTGTCGACCGACTACTACCTCTCCCGACTCGCGCTACAATATATATAACAACTGTTCCTGGCGACCCGGTGCGTGCCACTACTGTCGTCTGGCGCGGTCCAAGCGCCGACTAGCAACGATAAATAACTCTCTGGTCAGACAGAGATGCTGTCATGCCTCGCCATCGCTCTGGTAATGAATACATACGTGTTGCAGCGTGCGTACCACCGGAACACGCAGTGGCGGAGCCAAAGACTGTGTTGTCGAGGTCGAGTGCGAGCGGGAAGAGAGGCAGCGTCGGCACGGAGATGCAAGCGAGCGCGAGACGCACGGGGGCTGCGGCGTGGCGCGTTTGCGGTCGGCGCCTTTGGTGGCAACGGCCGGGACAAGCAGCGGTGTATGGTGTGGTGCGGGGCGGACAGGGGCGGCGGTGGACGGGGAGGAGGCGGCGCGACGACGGCATGGGGGCGAAAACGGGACGGGGGACGGGGGACGGCGGATGTTGAGAGGCGTCACGCGCGGACAGGACACAGACACAGAGACACACAGATTGGAAAGGGAGGGTGCGCGGTAATAATAGTTGGGAATGTGCGTACCGTGCGGGACGGGAGTGGGCGAGGAACACGGTCGTGGCCCCTGTTTTGGGTGCGTGTGATGACGTCGGTGTGTTGTGGGAAGGGAAGGTGCTGTGGCGGCGGCGCGTAATGGGCGTAGGCCGAAAAGAGAAAGGAACGTCGGCAGTGTGTTGGCAAGCGTCGGTTCGACTGCGACGTTGATGGGCAGGGCAGGGCGAGGTTAATGGTGGTAGGAGTAGGCGTGTGGGCGCACAAAATCTGCCGCTGCAGGCGGTGCCGTAACCGCCATGGCGGGAAGGAGAGAGGGCCAAAGAAAGAAAGAAAGAAAGAAAGAAAGAAGAAAACAAAAAAAAAAAAAAAAAAAAGGAGGAGGGGGGGGGCGAAAGTGGAGAGGCGGTGGTGTGAGAAGGGCGGGGGCGGAAGGAAGGCAGGAAGGACAAGAGGCGAGGCGACGGCTTGCTTTGTGTATCGGTCGGTCTCTGGCTATGCTTCGTTTTCTGCAGCAGGGTCGGTGCGCGGCGTGGCTCGCGGCAGTGGGAACGCCTGGCGGCTGGACGGCCAGCAATGCGGTTGGATGGGCGGCCACAGCACCGCACCTGTGCCCGAGGAGGAGACGCTGGCGGCGGGCCCTGAGGTGAGGCCGGCTCGGCTCGGCTGGGGCTGTGGATGTGTAGGTGTGCGCCGCTGCTGCAACAACGAGTAAAACGCGAGAAGAAGGGATGGCGGTAGAGAGAGGAAAAAAAAAAGGTCGTGTTGTGTTGATGCGCAGGCAGACGCGTACAGAGAGACGAGCCCGGTCTGCAGCAGGGTGTGGCCGTGCCGAGTGCAGAGCAGCGGCGGCTCGGTTCGGTTCGGCCCGGCCCGGCCCGGCGGGCCGCGCTGTTGTCGCGGACGTGAGCGCCCCCTGGCGGGTGGCCGGAGGCGGCGCGGCGTGTTGGACGTGTGGCTGGTGGCAGTGCACAATTTGCGAGTGGCTGGCGGTGTGGTGTGGCGGTTGGCGCGTCGGGCGGCGGAGAGAGAGAGAGAGGGGGAGGAGAGGTATGTGTTGCGGGCGCCCTTTGCTGCGCTGCGTCGTTGCGTGTGCCGTACAGGGCGGGCGCTTGTCGACTGTGTGGGCGGTGTGGCGAATTGGCGTGAAACGGCTGCCGAGAGGTGTGTGGTAGCGAGCCGGTCGGTGTCAGTGCGAAGGGGAATGTGCGTGCGTTTGGCGGTTTCGGTGTGCTTTTTGCGGCGTGAGAGTGGGGAATTAGTGGGGCCGGCTGTTGTGTTGGTTCCTTGTGTCTTGTGTCGCGTAGCTTGATGGCAACGTGGAAGGACGCCGGTTTCGTTTCGAGCCTTGCGTGTGGTTGTCGACGTTGACTGGTTGGCGTGTGCATGTGTGGGTCGCGAGTGCGTTTTTGGCTGGCTGTGTGTGTGTGTGTGTGTGTGTGTGTGTGTGTGTGTGTGTGTGTGTTTTGGGGGGGAAGGGGGAGGCGGTGGTGAAAGTGCAGTCGTTGCCACGGGCGCGTCGTCGGGTGGGGCTGGGGCTGTGCGTCGTGGCGGAAAGGTGGTAGGTTGCGGGAAGCGAGCCCGTCGTTGACGGTGTCGCGTGAGTTGTGACTCGAGTGGGGCGCGGGGCGCGGGACAGGAGCAGCGTGCCGCTGCGTCGTGGTCGTCAGCAGAGGCTGTGCGTGTGCTTGTCCTTTTTGTGGGCGGTTCGTGCGAGGCGTTTTTTGTTTCGTGTTGCCCTAGTTGTTAGTTTATTTTTTTTTTGTGTTTGTTATTTTGAGACGACGACTGGTTGGTGGCGTGCGCGCGAAGTGGCGGTGTGCGCTTCCCGTGTCGTTTTGTTTTTGTTTGGTTTTTTTGTTTTTGTGTGTTTTTTTTGTTTGCACTGGGCCCCGGGGGGTGGGTGGGTGCGTGTGTGTCGATTGCCGGCTGGCGAAAGGTGCGCCATCGGCGGGGTGGGTCGCCGGCACAAGTAGAGGCGGCGGCGTTGTTGCTGTTGTTGTGTGGTGTTTGTTTTGTTCGGCTGTGTCGGCGAGCTGTGTTGCGGTGCGTGTGAATGGTGGTGCAAAAGTGCTGGCGTTGGGGCTGCGACTGCGACGGCGGCGAGCCGCGGGCGCGCATGATAGTGATGTTGTGAACAGCGGCTGTGTACGGTAGTGGTGTTGTTGTAGCACGACGTGCATCCGGGCCGGCGCGGAAAGCGCAGTTGCGGGCGGTTGCCCTTCGGTGCCAGCCATGTCGCGTGAGCGGCGGGTTGCTCTGGTGTCGACACGTGGTGCTCTGGGTTGTTGTGTGGTGCCCTTTGGCCGGTGGGGGTGGTTCGCGTGTGTCTCGTTCGCGCTCGGTATCTGGTCGTGGTCGTGCTGCTCCCCCGTCTGTCGGCGGTTTTCGACGTCGTCTGTACGTTTTTGTTCGTTTGCGGCGTGCCTGCCGACGTCGTCCCGTCGCGACCTTTCAACCGAAAGTGTGGCGCCCGAAGGTGAACGAACGTAACCCTGACCTCGGCGCTTTACGCTGAGCCGAGCGAACCGAACCTAACCTGTGGTGTGGCGAGGTGAGCTCAGCCTGTGAGCCCCTAACGTCTACGTAAGGTAAGCTGTCCGGCTGACGCCTCACGTTTGAACGCTTTTTTTTAACCTAGCACTGACCCCTTAACCTAACGTGTAACCTAACCTAACCTCTGACGCCTGACGTGTTTGAATGCTTAACCTAAGTTTGACGCTTAACCTAACCCAAGTCCCCTTAACCTAACCCACGTCCACCTAACCCTAACCTAACCTAGACGTGTAAACGTAATGTGTAACGCGTAACGTGTAAGGTCGGCTGTCGTGTGTGCTGACGGCAGATTGGGTTGGTCTGTAGATTCGGATTGCGGTTTGCCTCGGTCGAGGGGTTGGGTCGGAAGCGGCGAGGGGCGGCGGCGCCTGTTGCGCAGGCGGCGTCCGTTTGCGGCGGGCAATTGTTGATAAACGGCTGTGAATGTTGGCGGGCGAGAGGAGGAGGACGGCGCGCGATGTGGCCCGACGGCTGCGGGCCGATCGGGAAACGGCGGGAGGGCGACGGAAGGCGATGGGGCGGCGGAGGCGCGTTTGCACGGCCGTCATCGCCGCACGCCTCGGCTTGTGTGGCTGTGGCGCCGGCCGCGCTGGCCGGGCTGCCGCGGCGACGGTGTGGGAGTTTTGCCGAAGGTTTGGCCATTGTGGCGGGTCGTCGGCTGGGGCTGTGGGGGCGGCATTTGGGCGGGGGCGGCGATTCTCGGCGGGCCGACCCAGGCTGTAGCGCGCGGTAGCTGCAGTTTGGCCGTGGTTTGCGGCGCTGCCGTGGCGACTGGTTGGCGACTGTGGTGTGGCTGTGTGTAGCCCCATCCTCGGTGGTTTGAAAGGCGCGGGCGGTTGTGGCGCAGGTTTGGGGCTGCTCCGCACAGGCTGTCGGACGTTGGGCGGTAGCAAGCGCGGGAGGCGCGGCGCGGCGGCGCGCAGAGTGGCGGCCGCTCTCTCGGCCGTCCGCGCCCGCCCGCGACACTGGCTGGGCCTTGTGATTCTCTGCTCTGCTGCTGTGCTGTGCTTGCGTGCCTGCCTGCCGTCCCGCTCGCTCTCGCTCTCGCTCTCGCTGTGTGTTACGCGCGTCGTCGAAATGGCAGATCAGGCGGCTACGAACGAGACTGCTGCGGCACCCGCCGCCACCGGCACTACGAAGAAGGCCAAGTCTGCGTCGTCTGCGAAGAAGCCGCGCGCCAAGCCTGCGCACCCGCGCACCTCTGAGATGGTGACGGCCGCCATCAAGAGTCTGAAGGAGCGCGGCGGGTCGTCGCTGCAGGCGATCAAGAAGTACATTGCCGCGCACTACAAGCTGGACGCGGAGAAGCTGGCGCCGTTTATCAAGAAGTACCTCAAGTCGGCCGTCGTGGCGGGCGAGCTGGTGCAGACGAAGGGGAAGGGCGCGTCCGGCTCGTTCAAGCTTGCCGGCGCCGGCGGCGGGGGGGCGGCCGAGGGCGGCAAGGCTCGTGCTGGCGGTGCCAAGAAGAAGCGCGCCGCTCCGGCCAGCAAGGAGAAGAAGGGCGCCCGTGCGGCCGGCGCAAAGAAGGCTGGTGGCGTGAAGGCGGCGACCGGTCGGAAGGCGGGCGCCGCCAAGAAGGCGTCTGCGGCGTCGGCCGCTCCCGCGGGTGCGAAGAAGGCGGCTGCGGCCAAGCCGGCCAAGGCCAAGTCGCCGTCGAAGGCGAAGAAGGCCGCCAAGGTTCCGACGAAGAAGCCGAAGGCGCCGCGCCCGAAGAAGGCGACGACGCCGTCTAAGGCGAAGGCTTCGCCCAAGAAGAAGAAGTAGAGTAGAGGAGAAAGAGATGGGAGAAAGGAAGGGTTTGGCGCTTGACTCCGTCGTCCCCACCCCCCGTCGTCGTCTAGTGGCGCGCAAGAGACGCGCGGCCCAAAACGGCCCTTCTCAGGGCCATCAAAGCACGTCGGGGAAGGTTTTGATTGTCGTGTTGCGTTTGGTGTGGGTGTCTGTCTGTCTGTCTGTCTGGCGTTTCTGTATGCCCGTGGGGATGCTGTTTGCGTGCCGTGGTGGTTGGATTGCGGGGGTCGGTGGCGGGTGTGGGCGGCGGTAGCGGTAAGCGGTGTTGTTGTTGATTGTCGCCGTGTTTGTGGCGGCGGCCGACGGTTGGTTTTCTGTCACGTTGTTTTGTTTGAATACGTTGGTTGGCTTGCCTGCGTTCGTTCTTCTCGGATGTCTGTCTTGTCTAGTCGTGTCTGGTCTTTGTTGTTTTGTTCCTTTGTGTGTGTGTGTGTGTGTGTGTGTGTGTGTGTGTTATGTTTTGCAACGGGGGGCACGTTGAGATGTGGAAGGAGTCGGCGGGGATTTCGGTGGCGTGTAGAGCGAGCGAGCGCGCCTGCCTGGCCGTTGGCCGTCGGAGTGGAGTGCGGGTTTGTTTTTGTGTTTTCGAAACGAAAGCGGCGGCCGGCCGGCCAGCCACCCGTGCGGTGTGACGTCGGCCGTTGGGTATTGTGCGCTTTGAGCGCCGGGGAGGGATGATGTGTGATTGTTGCGCGCTGCTAAGCAGGCAGGCAGAGTGAGCGGGTGTGGCGGACGGACGGGAAGTGGTGGTTGTTGTTTTTGGGTTGCGGGGCGAGAGGCAGGCGACCGACAAAGTTTGCTCGCGACGGAGAGATGTTAGTGGCCCTGAAAAGGGCCGTTTTTGTTTGTGCGGTGCGGTGCCGCGGCGCGGTTTAGGCGCGCTCGCCGCGGATGCGGCGCGCGAGCTGGATGTCCTTGGGCATGATGGTGACGCGCTTGGCGTGGATTGCGCACAGGTTGGTGTCTTCGAAGAGGCCGACGAGGTAGGCCTCGCTGGCCTCCTGCAGGGCCATGACTGCGGAGCTCTGGAAGCGCAGGTCGGTCTTGAAGTCCTGGGCGATCTCGCGCACTAGGCGCTGGAATGGCAGCTTGCGGATGAGCAGCTCTGTGCTCTTCTGGTAGCGCCTGATTTCTCGCAGGGCGACGGTGCCCGGCCTGTAGCGGTGGGGCTTCTTGACGCCTCCGGTGGCGGGCGCGCTCTTCCTCGCCGCCTTGGTGGCGAGCTGTTTGCGCGGCGCCTTTCCGCCGGTGGACTTGCGGGCCGTTTGCTTTGTGCGGGCCATAGCGGTAGCGGAGCGGCGTGCGTGGAGGTTAGGTGCGGCGCGGCGTCCGGTGCTGCCTTGACAACGGGCCCGCGCGCCTCCGTGCTGCGCTTATATGCCCTCGGTTGCGCGTGGTGGGGGGAGGGCGGGCCAGAGTCTATATAGGGGGGCGGCGGGCGCGCTGGGCGCAGACCGTAGCCGACTCGCCAGCCGCTGCAGCTGCTGTTTGTGCACGTTTTGCTTTGCCCGAGGAAGGAAGGATGACAGGCCGCGGCAAGGGAGGAAAGGGGCTCGGCAAGGGTGGCGCCAAGCGGCACCGCAAGGTGTTGCGCGACAACATCCAGGGCATCACGAAGCCCGCCATCCGCCGCCTGGCTCGCAGGGGCGGCGTGAAGCGCATCTCTGGTCTGATCTACGAGGAGACCCGCGGGGTGCTGAAGGTGTTCCTGGAGAACGTGATCCGCGACGCGGTGACGTACACTGAGCACGCCAAGCGCAAGACTGTGACGGCCATGGACGTGGTGTACGCCCTGAAGAGGCAGGGGCGCACCCTGTACGGTTTCGGCGGTTAGGCTGCGTCGCAGCGGGCGCTGGCCTTCCCGCGGCCGTGCTTGTGGGTGGGAGAGACTAGGAAACGGCCCTTTTCAGGGCCACCACACTGTTCGGAAGTTGAAAAGTGCGAAAGAGTCTGTGTTGTTTGTTTGTTTGTTTCTTTCTTTCCGTTTGAGCGACGTGATGTGACTGGGAGGGGAGAAGGAAAGGAAACGTGTCATGTGGCTGGCTGTGTGTGGGAGCTGCTTCGTTTGTGTTTGTTATTGTGTGTCGTTGTATCGATCGCGACGGAGATGGCGGGCTGTGTGTTGTTGTGCGAGAGGCGGTGATTATTTGCTTGCGTGGTTTGGCTCTGTGTGTTTGCGGCGGCGTTGGGGTTTCCGAGGCAAGGCGTGTGGGCACAGGCGGCCGGATCAGCTGTTTCGTTCGTGTCGACGGCCGTTGCGCGCGGGAGTGGAGGGCGGTGTGTCGACACGCCTCCCTGTAACAATGGTCATTATTGCTGCCGTTGTCGTTTGGAAGGCGACTGCGACCGTGCAAAATGAATGAATGTGTGTGTGTGTGTGTGTTTGTTGGGCCACACGGGCTGTGTGGACGACAAGATGGCGGACGTGCGCCGGCGGCGGCTGTGCTGTGAAAGTGCAAAGTTAAAACAAAACAAGGTGCGGCGAGGACGACTGAAATTTTGCTTTGGACGTAGGTTTGTGTGGTGGCCCTGAAAAGGGCCGATTGTTGTGGGCCGGGCCGAGCCGAGCCGGCAAAGCGCGTTGCGTGCAGGGGAGCACGCGGCGCTGCGATTGCCTTGGCCTCCTTTAGGCCTTCTTCTCGGTCTTCTTTGGCAGCAGGACGGCCTGGATGTTGGGCAGGACACCACCCTGTGCGATGGTGACGCCCGACAGGAGCTTGTTGAGCTCCTCGTCGTTGCGGATGGCAAGCTGCAGGTGGCGCGGGATGATGCGCGTCTTCTTGTTGTCGCGGGCCGCGTTTCCGGCCAGCTCGAGCACCTCAGCCGCGAGGTACTCCATGACGGCGGCGAGGTAGACGGGCGCCCCGGCGCCGACGCGCTCTGCGTAGTTTCCCTTGCGCAGGAGGCGGTGGATTCTGCCGACCGGGAACTGGAGCCCAGCCCTGCTTGAGCGGGACTTTGACTTGCCCTTGACTTTGCCTCCCTTTCCGCGTCCGGACATGGCGATGGGCTAGCGACGGTGCACACGAAACGGAAACGAAAACGACCGGTGCGAGCGGCAGCGAGTCGAGCAGCGGAGTGCGTGCCGGCGCAGCTGCTTCTCTCTTTTATTCCTCTACCTTTAGAGGGTGTGCTGGTGGAGGTTGTTGTCACATTAGGACATTTCCTCCTCTTTTCTTTTGTGTTGTTTTTGTTTCTTTGCTTTTGTTGGTTGCTGTTCGTTGAGAGTTTTCTTTAGTTGTTCTTTTTCTGCTACTGCAGGAGTAGCGACTTGGGTCTGTTATATCTCTGCCTATGGGGTTCGTATTGCCCAAGGGTGTTGATTAATTCGTTTTCTGACTTCCGCGCCGTGGCGTAGAACACTTCTGCCAGGGCGCGGAATCTTGTGGTGATTGGCTCTATGTCTGCGGCTTCGTGCAAATCTGCCGTGGGGAAGCGCGTGGGGACGTGTAGGGCTCGTCTTAACGCTCTGTTTTGAGTCTTTTGTAAGCGATCTATCGTCGATCTGGCTGCGTAGCCCCATACAGGGCACGCATATTCCAGTATCGGTCGAATTAGACTTCGATAGATCGCTACTCCTGTTGCGGGGTCGAGGGAACTGGTGCTGTTCAAGACAGGGTACAGAATCTGCATCCTGGCGTGAGCCTTTCTGCGAAGCTCCTCTATGTGGCACTTCCATGTCAGGCGTCTGTCAAGTGTGACACCGAGGTACTTCGCAGAATTTCTCCATGGCAAATTCTGCCCCTGCAATCTCAGCAGTTGGTATGGTCTTCTTGGGGGTCGGCGTTTCCCGTAGCGTCTGGTGAGCAGCATGGCTTGTGTTTTCTCAGAGTTAATTGAGATGCGCCACTGCTTTGCCCAGTTTTCCGTCCTGTTTAGGGCGGTTTGCAGACGCCTTGTAACCAGGTTCCTGTTTGTCGAGCAGGAGAAGAATGCAGTGTCGTCTGCGTACTGTGCAGTGTTTACATGCTGAGTCGTAGGGATGTCAGCAGTGTAGACACTGTAGAGGACGGGTCCCAGGACTGAGCCCTGGGGCACGCCTGCACTGATTCTTCTCCTGGTCGACAGGGATCCATCGATCTTGACTGAGAAAGTCCTACCGGAGAGATAGTTTTTAACGATTTTGACTATCTTTCCGGGGAAGCCTAGGGTGTACATCTTGTGTAGTATCCCAGTGTGCCAGACTGAGTCAAAGGCTTTTGCTACGTCTAATAAGACAAGCCCGCAGTAGCCCTTTCGGTTGAAGCTGTCCGTGGCTGCTTCAACCACCCTCATGATTTGCTGTGGGGCGGAGTGTCTTTGCCTAAATCCGAACTGGAATTTCGGCAGGATCTGCTCTCTTGTGATATAGTCCTGTATGGGGGTTAGTAGGAGGCGCTCGTAAAGTTTACTGAGGGTAGGCAGTAGACTAATTGGTCTGTAATGTTGCGGGAACACCGGGTCTTTTCCTGGTTTCGCGATCGCAATGACTTCTGCATGCTTCCACTGCGCCGGGAATTTTTGTGATCGCGTCAGTTCATTAACAATATCGGTCAGGTGGGTGATTGCCAGGGGCGGGAGGAGTTTCAGCAATTCATTTGTGACCTGGTCGTGACCCGGGGTTTTCCTGGTGGGCAGGGACTTGATGCAGCGCGCCACGTCTTCAGTACTGAAGAGTGGCGTGTAGTCATCTTCGTCGTCTGCTTCCAGGAACACGGCCAGTTCTCTGCGGACTGTTGCGACGTGTTCTCTGTCCTGTACTTCTGCTGGTCTGAACTGTTTTTCAAACACGTCGGCTAGTGCGTTAGCTTTGTCAATGGGGCTGAACTGCAGTCCGCGTTCGCCATGGAGTGGTGGCATTTTTGCGCGTCTTTTTGTGTACTGTTTGGTGGCTTGCCATAAACTATTGTCGTCTAGTTTGAGAGCTGAGAGCCTTGCCGACCATTGTTGGTTGCGGTACTCATTGAGATCGGCTTTCAGCTCTCTCTGTAGCCTATTGAGTAGCCTCCGTGTATCCCTATTTCTGGTGAGCTTCCACTCTTTGGCGATCCTGTTTTTGTGCCGTATGCCGGCGCAGCCGGGGTGGGGGTGCTTTATGGGCTCGGGTGCGGCGGCCGGTTGCGCGCGCGCCCCATTGGTCGGCGGCCGCAACAGGGCGAGCTGGTAAAGGTGCGGCGGCGGCTGGCGGCGGGTGCCACTGTGTGGGGAGACGCTGACTAGAGCGGAGCGCTTGCTACTGGTGTTGCTGCTGCCGTACGTTCGTTCGAGATGCCGCCCAAGACTAGCGGGAAGGCCGCCAAGAAGGCTGGCAAGGCGCAGAAGAACATTTCGAAGGGCGACAAGAAGAAGAAGCGCAAGAGGAAGGAGAGCTATGCCATCTACATCTACAAGGTGCTGAAGCAGGTGCACCCTGACACGGGCATCTCGTCGAAGGCGATGAGCATCATGAACAGCTTCGTGAACGACATTTTCGAGCGCATTGCGGCCGAGGCTTCTCGCCTGGCGCACTACAACAAGCGCTCGACCATCACGTCCCGCGAGATCCAGACCGCTGTGCGGCTGTTGCTGCCTGGCGAGCTGGCCAAGCACGCCGTGAGCGAGGGCACGAAGGCGGTGACCAAGTACACGAGCTCCAAGTAAGGAGGTGGCTCTGGAGTGGAAGGAAGGATGGAGAAGGCTCCTCCGTTGCGAGAGCGGCAAAACGGCCCTTTTCAGGGCCACCAACTTGCCTTTTGCGGGAAGGGCGGAATTGTTGTTGTTGTTGTTTGTGTGGACGGCTGTGATGTATGTGTGCATTTTGATTGTGGGTGGGGGGGGGGGGGCGCGTCAAAGCGTGTTGCGGGGGACGGCCACGAGGTTGGTCGCCGTGGCGTGGAATGGTGGCACGCCTCGTTGGAGTGGTTTTGACCCATTGGTGGTGGTGTGTGTGTGTTACCTGTCTGCGAGGGGGGACAGTGCGATCGGCGACTTTTGTGTCACCGTAACGACGGCCGTTTGCGGGTTTGTTTTTTGCACATCATACATGGCGAGGGTGAAATGTGAAATGTTTTTGTTTGGTTTTTTTTTGCCGCCCACTATTCCCTTTGCTGTACGCCGAGTTTGACAATGGTGCGACGTAACTGCAGCGTGGAGGTGTGTGAGTGACGTTGAAATTGAACGTGCCATTAAGACGCATTGTTGTTGTATTGTACTGTACGTGTACGGCGACACGCACGATGATGTACCATTCGACTCTGATTTTTGATAGCCGTGTCTGACTGATTGCGTACGACGCACGCACACCGATGTCGTCATTCAAGATGCACGCGTGTCCAGTGCAGTACAGTAAGCGCGACGCTAGACGGCGGCGGCGGCGGCGGCGGCGGCGGCGGCGGTCGTCGTTTGTTTGGCGAATGTCTGTACACGTGTTTGTCTGTGTCCATCCGGTATGTATGTGTTTGTTTGAAAGTGTTTTGTGTGTCGGTGACGTGGTCCGATCCGTCGCCCCCTGAGTAACTGTCGATCGGCGCGATAGACCGGCGTCACGCAACTGAACCGAAGTCTTGGGCACACCCGTCATACTGTTGTACACCGTCGCGCTGAGAACGGTGACGAAAGGTTGACTTTGATCGGTCGAATGTCTGGGCAGAACGTGAGGAATGAGGCAAGAGTGCAAGGAGGGGGGGCAAAAGAGAGAGGAAGGGAAAAAGGGGAGAAACGCATTCGTAGAGCAACGGAACGTTCCCGTGTCGGAGGCGTATTGGAGCCGCACTGAAATGCGTTTAACGGCGGCGCGGCTGCAAGTGTCTGCCGTGGTGAACGTTACCTTTGACGGCTGCATTGGGCTTTGCTTTTGCTTTTGCTTTCGCTTTCGCTTTCGCTTTCCCGGATGTACGTAACGTTTGTTGATATGGTTGTGAGGAAGAGTGTATGACAGTGCCGTGCCGTCCATGTTCGTGTGCCCTCCCATTGTGTGTATGCTATTGTCTGTGTACTTGAATGATGTATGTAGGTGTTAGTGGACATGTTTCACCAGTGGGGGGAAATGGATCGTCGATAGTTGGCGTCACTCTGTCACGGTCGAGATGACGCACCCTCCGTACAGAAAGGTGTCGAGAAAGTGTGTGTGTGTGTGTGTGTGTGTGTGTGTGTGTGTGTGTGTGCGTCCGTGAATTGGCAGTGTTTGGAGGTGGGCGTGCCCTGCATGTGGCCCGGAAGGCTGTTCGTTTGGCGGTAGTGTTGTGTGGACAGGGGAGGGGCATGCGTAACGCTGCTGGCATGGCATTTCGGGAGATGGGAGGGGGCAAACGAGGAGCGGCGGCCAAAGAAAGGCGGGACGGGGAGGGGCGCGGTGTGGGTGGCTTGCGCCTGTGCTCGGCGTTGTGGTTTGTGCAAAAGAGGAGGAGAAAAACAATGAGTTGCCAGGGAGGGGAGCGGTGTTGTGTTGTGGTTGTCGTGGTGTAGCCGCAGACGCGGCTGTCAGTGAACGTGGCGAGACGGACGGATGCGCGGAGGGGCGGGGGCGGCGCATTTCGCCGGTGCCGTGCCGTGCCGTGCCGTGCCTGACAGCCGCGTGGTCGCTGTGTTGTTGGTGGCGTGGGGGCGAGGAGAGTACCGTACGGGTGTGCTTGTGCGCCGGAAATGGCACACTGCGCCTGCCCGTCTTGGAGGCTGATGGCTGTGGTGTGGAAATGGGGCGCGGTGATGTTGAAGCAGTTGAAGGACAGAAAAGAAACCAAGAAAACGGGAGGCGTGATGCGGCGGTGGTGGTGAGAGCGGGAAAAACAAAACAAACAAAAAAAAAAACAACAAAAAAAAGAAGGAAAAACAACAAGAAACAAAAAAGAAAACAAAAAGTCTATCAATATTAGAATGTAAATGGAAATGGAAATGGACCCAGGTATAACCTCCCTGCACAAATAGCAGAGAGTCCGATGATAATAGAAATGTGCCAGAATGTTAACGTCCCTACAAAACAAACCCAACGATAATATTAATGAAAGAATGAACCGTATGTAACATTGCAACAGACATAATGAAACCTGATAAATTGTATAAGGGCAGCAGCGTTGACCTTTGGCCCTGTATTCAGAATAAAAAGAGCCAAAGATCGTCACCCCAATGAAAAAGACACTGAAACACGTATGTAACATAGCAGCGATGGCGAGACATTGTAGCATCTGTGACCAGAGAGTTTGCGCTGGACCGCGCGAGTGTTGCGAGCGGTTCTCAGTCAGTCAGTCAGTCAGTCAGTCAGTCGGTCGGTCGTTGCGAGTCTGTAGGTCTGTCTAGTTGAGGGCTGTACTCTGTCAGTAGTCGTCGCGTGCAGTACGCTAATAGTCGTCATGCAGAGCGGTCGGTCAGTAGTAGCAGCCGAGTGCGGTTGTGTGATGTAGGCGGTCGGCAACACTGGTCAAGATGGTGAATAAGGTATACTGTGAATTAATATAATCATTAGATAATGAACAATTTTATTTATTGTAATTATTCTCCAACAAGTTCCCCAATAATAATTTTTATTTCAAAAGCATTTTTCAAACATTTAATTTTTTATTGAACTGAAGAGTTCGTTGCACTTCACATTTCATTCCACTTCTTTGAAGAAAAATTTCACTAAAATCACAAAAAAAAAAGAGAATATTATTATTTGCAATGCAGTTCCTCCAAGCGCTGCGCAACAAACAAGAGCAGAAATGTGACATCCATTTATTCTGAGGTAAGACTTTAATTCTGATTGTTTTGCACAGGGCCAAAGACCGATATTTCGGTTTAATTGAAGTTTCTTGTCACTGAACGGACTTTTAAATGTTGTGAAGAATTTATATTTGAGTCAGATTGCGAATTTAACATTTTTGTTGCCATTTTCAATACCTCTCATTGTGGGCGAGGTTACAATTAGCGCAATGTCCATTAGCATCCGTAAATAACATTGTCCATTATTTTAAATTTTGCGGGGAGGTTACAACGCACAAAAAAAAAAAAAAACAAAACAAAAAATTGCATTTGTATCCGCTCCTCAATTGTAGATACCCCTTACACAGCTGTGTGCAATGAATGAGTGCTGGCTGGTAATTAATTGCACTCCTTGGAGGGAAATGCCATAGGAAGTAGTCTTTAAAAAGTGAATGTTTTTCGTTAAAAGACAAAAGTTACTTTAGAAAAAAGTAATAGTGGGGCTTTTTGTCGTTGAACAAAATAAGTACAATGAACATACGTTATCAGATTTGCGCAAAATGCAGCTTCACACCACCTTTTGATTATAACACAATATACTATACATCGTCCCGAACCGTGACCAGAGTCGCGAGACGAGCAGAGCACGCCGCCGACGCCCGCTCAGTACAACCGTCCACCCGCTACTACTGTCGACCGACTACTACCTCTCCCGACTCGCGCTACAATATATATAACAACTGTTCCTGGCGACCCGGTGCGTGCCACTACTGTCGTCTGGCGCGGTCCAAGCGCCGACTAGCAACGATAAATAACTCTCTGGTCAGACAGAGATGCTGTCATGCCTCGCCATCGCTCTGGTAATGAATACATACGTGTTGCAGCGTGCGTACCACCGGAACACGCAGTGGCGGAGCCAAAGACTGTGTTGTCGAGGTCGAGTGCGAGCGGGAAGAGAGGCAGCGTCGGCACGGAGATGCAAGCGAGCGCGAGACGCACGGGGGCTGCGGCGTGGCGCGTTTGCGGTCGGCGCCTTTGGTGGCAACGGCCGGGACAAGCAGCGGTGTATGGTGTGGTGCGGGGCGGACAGGGGCGGCGGTGGACGGGGAGGAGGCGGCGCGACGACGGCATGGGGGCGAAAACGGGACGGGGGACGGGGGACGGCGGATGTTGAGAGGCGTCACGCGCGGACAGGACACAGACACAGAGACACACAGATTGGAAAGGGAGGGTGCGCGGTAATAATAGTTGGGAATGTGCGTACCGTGCGGGACGGGAGTGGGCGAGGAACACGGTCGTGGCCCCTGTTTTGGGTGCGTGTGATGACGTCGGTGTGTTGTGGGAAGGGAAGGTGCTGTGGCGGCGGCGCGTAATGGGCGTAGGCCGAAAAGAGAAAGGAACGTCGGCAGTGTGTTGGCAAGCGTCGGTTCGACTGCGACGTTGATGGGCAGGGCAGGGCGAGGTTAATGGTGGTAGGAGTAGGCGTGTGGGCGCACAAAATCTGCCGCTGCAGGCGGTGCCGTAACCGCCATGGCGGGAAGGAGAGAGGGCCAAAGAAAGAAAGAAAGAAAGAAAGAAAGAAGAAAACAAAAAAAAAAAAAAAAAAAAGGAGGAGGGGGGGGGCGAAAGTGGAGAGGCGGTGGTGTGAGAAGGGCGGGGGCGGAAGGAAGGCAGGAAGGACAAGAGGCGAGGCGACGGCTTGCTTTGTGTATCGGTCGGTCTCTGGCTATGCTTCGTTTTCTGCAGCAGGGTCGGTGCGCGGCGTGGCTCGCGGCAGTGGGAACGCCTGGCGGCTGGACGGCCAGCAATGCGGTTGGATGGGCGGCCACAGCACCGCACCTGTGCCCGAGGAGGAGACGCTGGCGGCGGGCCCTGAGGTGAGGCCGGCTCGGCTCGGCTGGGGCTGTGGATGTGTAGGTGTGCGCCGCTGCTGCAACAACGAGTAAAACGCGAGAAGAAGGGATGGCGGTAGAGAGAGGAAAAAAAAAAGGTCGTGTTGTGTTGATGCGCAGGCAGACGCGTACAGAGAGACGAGCCCGGTCTGCAGCAGGGTGTGGCCGTGCCGAGTGCAGAGCAGCGGCGGCTCGGTTCGGTTCGGCCCGGCCCGGCCCGGCGGGCCGCGCTGTTGTCGCGGACGTGAGCGCCCCCTGGCGGGTGGCCGGAGGCGGCGCGGCGTGTTGGACGTGTGGCTGGTGGCAGTGCACAATTTGCGAGTGGCTGGCGGTGTGGTGTGGCGGTTGGCGCGTCGGGCGGCGGAGAGAGAGAGAGAGGGGGAGGAGAGGTATGTGTTGCGGGCGCCCTTTGCTGCGCTGCGTCGTTGCGTGTGCCGTACAGGGCGGGCGCTTGTCGACTGTGTGGGCGGTGTGGCGAATTGGCGTGAAACGGCTGCCGAGAGGTGTGTGGTAGCGAGCCGGTCGGTGTCAGTGCGAAGGGGAATGTGCGTGCGTTTGGCGGTTTCGGTGTGCTTTTTGCGGCGTGAGAGTGGGGAATTAGTGGGGCCGGCTGTTGTGTTGGTTCCTTGTGTCTTGTGTCGCGTAGCTTGATGGCAACGTGGAAGGACGCCGGTTTCGTTTCGAGCCTTGCGTGTGGTTGTCGACGTTGACTGGTTGGCGTGTGCATGTGTGGGTCGCGAGTGCGTTTTTGGCTGGCTGTGTGTGTGTGTGTGTGTGTGTGTGTGTGTGTGTGTGTGTGTGTGTGTTTTGGGGGGGAAGGGGGAGGCGGTGGTGAAAGTGCAGTCGTTGCCACGGGCGCGTCGTCGGGTGGGGCTGGGGCTGTGCGTCGTGGCGGAAAGGTGGTAGGTTGCGGGAAGCGAGCCCGTCGTTGACGGTGTCGCGTGAGTTGTGACTCGAGTGGGGCGCGGGGCGCGGGACAGGAGCAGCGTGCCGCTGCGTCGTGGTCGTCAGCAGAGGCTGTGCGTGTGCTTGTCCTTTTTGTGGGCGGTTCGTGCGAGGCGTTTTTTGTTTCGTGTTGCCCTAGTTGTTAGTTTATTTTTTTTTTGTGTTTGTTATTTTGAGACGACGACTGGTTGGTGGCGTGCGCGCGAAGTGGCGGTGTGCGCTTCCCGTGTCGTTTTGTTTTTGTTTGGTTTTTTTGTTTTTGTGTGTTTTTTTTGTTTGCACTGGGCCCCGGGGGGTGGGTGGGTGCGTGTGTGTCGATTGCCGGCTGGCGAAAGGTGCGCCATCGGCGGGGTGGGTCGCCGGCACAAGTAGAGGCGGCGGCGTTGTTGCTGTTGTTGTGTGGTGTTTGTTTTGTTCGGCTGTGTCGGCGAGCTGTGTTGCGGTGCGTGTGAATGGTGGTGCAAAAGTGCTGGCGTTGGGGCTGCGACTGCGACGGCGGCGAGCCGCGGGCGCGCATGATAGTGATGTTGTGAACAGCGGCTGTGTACGGTAGTGGTGTTGTTGTAGCACGACGTGCATCCGGGCCGGCGCGGAAAGCGCAGTTGCGGGCGGTTGCCCTTCGGTGCCAGCCATGTCGCGTGAGCGGCGGGTTGCTCTGGTGTCGACACGTGGTGCTCTGGGTTGTTGTGTGGTGCCCTTTGGCCGGTGGGGGTGGTTCGCGTGTGTCTCGTTCGCGCTCGGTATCTGGTCGTGGTCGTGCTGCTCCCCCGTCTGTCGGCGGTTTTCGACGTCGTCTGTACGTTTTTGTTCGTTTGCGGCGTGCCTGCCGACGTCGTCCCGTCGCGACCTTTCAACCGAAAGTGTGGCGCCCGAAGGTGAACGAACGTAACCCTGACCTCGGCGCTTTACGCTGAGCCGAGCGAACCGAACCTAACCTGTGGTGTGGCGAGGTGAGCTCAGCCTGTGAGCCCCTAACGTCTACGTAAGGTAAGCTGTCCGGCTGACGCCTCACGTTTGAACGCTTTTTTTTAACCTAGCACTGACCCCTTAACCTAACGTGTAACCTAACCTAACCTCTGACGCCTGACGTGTTTGAATGCTTAACCTAAGTTTGACGCTTAACCTAACCCAAGTCCCCTTAACCTAACCCACGTCCACCTAACCCTAACCTAACCTAGACGTGTAAACGTAATGTGTAACGCGTAACGTGTAAGGTCGGCTGTCGTGTGTGCTGACGGCAGATTGGGTTGGTCTGTAGATTCGGATTGCGGTTTGCCTCGGTCGAGGGGTTGGGTCGGAAGCGGCGAGGGGCGGCGGCGCCTGTTGCGCAGGCGGCGTCCGTTTGCGGCGGGCAATTGTTGATAAACGGCTGTGAATGTTGGCGGGCGAGAGGAGGAGGACGGCGCGCGATGTGGCCCGACGGCTGCGGGCCGATCGGGAAACGGCGGGAGGGCGACGGAAGGCGATGGGGCGGCGGAGGCGCGTTTGCACGGCCGTCATCGCCGCACGCCTCGGCTTGTGTGGCTGTGGCGCCGGCCGCGCTGGCCGGGCTGCCGCGGCGACGGTGTGGGAGTTTTGCCGAAGGTTTGGCCATTGTGGCGGGTCGTCGGCTGGGGCTGTGGGGGCGGCATTTGGGCGGGGGCGGCGATTCTCGGCGGGCCGACCCAGGCTGTAGCGCGCGGTAGCTGCAGTTTGGCCGTGGTTTGCGGCGCTGCCGTGGCGACTGGTTGGCGACTGTGGTGTGGCTGTGTGTAGCCCCATCCTCGGTGGTTTGAAAGGCGCGGGCGGTTGTGGCGCAGGTTTGGGGCTGCTCCGCACAGGCTGTCGGACGTTGGGCGGTAGCAAGCGCGGGAGGCGCGGCGCGGCGGCGCGCAGAGTGGCGGCCGCTCTCTCGGCCGTCCGCGCCCGCCCGCGACACTGGCTGGGCCTTGTGATTCTCTGCTCTGCTGCTGTGCTGTGCTTGCGTGCCTGCCTGCCGTCCCGCTCGCTCTCGCTCTCGCTCTCGCTGTGTGTTACGCGCGTCGTCGAAATGGCAGATCAGGCGGCTACGAACGAGACTGCTGCGGCACCCGCCGCCACCGGCACTACGAAGAAGGCCAAGTCTGCGTCGTCTGCGAAGAAGCCGCGCGCCAAGCCTGCGCACCCGCGCACCTCTGAGATGGTGACGGCCGCCATCAAGAGTCTGAAGGAGCGCGGCGGGTCGTCGCTGCAGGCGATCAAGAAGTACATTGCCGCGCACTACAAGCTGGACGCGGAGAAGCTGGCGCCGTTTATCAAGAAGTACCTCAAGTCGGCCGTCGTGGCGGGCGAGCTGGTGCAGACGAAGGGGAAGGGCGCGTCCGGCTCGTTCAAGCTTGCCGGCGCCGGCGGCGGGGGGGCGGCCGAGGGCGGCAAGGCTCGTGCTGGCGGTGCCAAGAAGAAGCGCGCCGCTCCGGCCAGCAAGGAGAAGAAGGGCGCCCGTGCGGCCGGCGCAAAGAAGGCTGGTGGCGTGAAGGCGGCGACCGGTCGGAAGGCGGGCGCCGCCAAGAAGGCGTCTGCGGCGTCGGCCGCTCCCGCGGGTGCGAAGAAGGCGGCTGCGGCCAAGCCGGCCAAGGCCAAGTCGCCGTCGAAGGCGAAGAAGGCCGCCAAGGTTCCGACGAAGAAGCCGAAGGCGCCGCGCCCGAAGAAGGCGACGACGCCGTCTAAGGCGAAGGCTTCGCCCAAGAAGAAGAAGTAGAGTAGAGGAGAAAGAGATGGGAGAAAGGAAGGGTTTGGCGCTTGACTCCGTCGTCCCCACCCCCCGTCGTCGTCTAGTGGCGCGCAAGAGACGCGCGGCCCAAAACGGCCCTTCTCAGGGCCATCAAAGCACGTCGGGGAAGGTTTTGATTGTCGTGTTGCGTTTGGTGTGGGTGTCTGTCTGTCTGTCTGTCTGGCGTTTCTGTATGCCCGTGGGGATGCTGTTTGCGTGCCGTGGTGGTTGGATTGCGGGGGTCGGTGGCGGGTGTGGGCGGCGGTAGCGGTAAGCGGTGTTGTTGTTGATTGTCGCCGTGTTTGTGGCGGCGGCCGACGGTTGGTTTTCTGTCACGTTGTTTTGTTTGAATACGTTGGTTGGCTTGCCTGCGTTCGTTCTTCTCGGATGTCTGTCTTGTCTAGTCGTGTCTGGTCTTTGTTGTTTTGTTCCTTTGTGTGTGTGTGTGTGTGTGTGTGTGTGTGTGTGTGTGTGTTATGTTTTGCAACGGGGGGCACGTTGAGATGTGGAAGGAGTCGGCGGGGATTTCGGTGGCGTGTAGAGCGAGCGAGCGCGCCTGCCTGGCCGTTGGCCGTCGGAGTGGAGTGCGGGTTTGTTTTTGTGTTTTCGAAACGAAAGCGGCGGCCGGCCGGCCAGCCACCCGTGCGGTGTGACGTCGGCCGTTGGGTATTGTGCGCTTTGAGCGCCGGGGAGGGATGATGTGTGATTGTTGCGCGCTGCTAAGCAGGCAGGCAGAGTGAGCGGGTGTGGCGGACGGACGGGAAGTGGTGGTTGTTGTTTTTGGGTTGCGGGGCGAGAGGCAGGCGACCGACAAAGTTTGCTCGCGACGGAGAGATGTTAGTGGCCCTGAAAAGGGCCGTTTTTGTTTGTGCGGTGCGGTGCCGCGGCGCGGTTTAGGCGCGCTCGCCGCGGATGCGGCGCGCGAGCTGGATGTCCTTGGGCATGATGGTGACGCGCTTGGCGTGGATTGCGCACAGGTTGGTGTCTTCGAAGAGGCCGACGAGGTAGGCCTCGCTGGCCTCCTGCAGGGCCATGACTGCGGAGCTCTGGAAGCGCAGGTCGGTCTTGAAGTCCTGGGCGATCTCGCGCACTAGGCGCTGGAATGGCAGCTTGCGGATGAGCAGCTCTGTGCTCTTCTGGTAGCGCCTGATTTCTCGCAGGGCGACGGTGCCCGGCCTGTAGCGGTGGGGCTTCTTGACGCCTCCGGTGGCGGGCGCGCTCTTCCTCGCCGCCTTGGTGGCGAGCTGTTTGCGCGGCGCCTTTCCGCCGGTGGACTTGCGGGCCGTTTGCTTTGTGCGGGCCATAGCGGTAGCGGAGCGGCGTGCGTGGAGGTTAGGTGCGGCGCGGCGTCCGGTGCTGCCTTGACAACGGGCCCGCGCGCCTCCGTGCTGCGCTTATATGCCCTCGGTTGCGCGTGGTGGGGGGAGGGCGGGCCAGAGTCTATATAGGGGGGCGGCGGGCGCGCTGGGCGCAGACCGTAGCCGACTCGCCAGCCGCTGCAGCTGCTGTTTGTGCACGTTTTGCTTTGCCCGAGGAAGGAAGGATGACAGGCCGCGGCAAGGGAGGAAAGGGGCTCGGCAAGGGTGGCGCCAAGCGGCACCGCAAGGTGTTGCGCGACAACATCCAGGGCATCACGAAGCCCGCCATCCGCCGCCTGGCTCGCAGGGGCGGCGTGAAGCGCATCTCTGGTCTGATCTACGAGGAGACCCGCGGGGTGCTGAAGGTGTTCCTGGAGAACGTGATCCGCGACGCGGTGACGTACACTGAGCACGCCAAGCGCAAGACTGTGACGGCCATGGACGTGGTGTACGCCCTGAAGAGGCAGGGGCGCACCCTGTACGGTTTCGGCGGTTAGGCTGCGTCGCAGCGGGCGCTGGCCTTCCCGCGGCCGTGCTTGTGGGTGGGAGAGACTAGGAAACGGCCCTTTTCAGGGCCACCACACTGTTCGGAAGTTGAAAAGTGCGAAAGAGTCTGTGTTGTTTGTTTGTTTGTTTCTTTCTTTCCGTTTGAGCGACGTGATGTGACTGGGAGGGGAGAAGGAAAGGAAACGTGTCATGTGGCTGGCTGTGTGTGGGAGCTGCTTCGTTTGTGTTTGTTATTGTGTGTCGTTGTATCGATCGCGACGGAGATGGCGGGCTGTGTGTTGTTGTGCGAGAGGCGGTGATTATTTGCTTGCGTGGTTTGGCTCTGTGTGTTTGCGGCGGCGTTGGGGTTTCCGAGGCAAGGCGTGTGGGCACAGGCGGCCGGATCAGCTGTTTCGTTCGTGTCGACGGCCGTTGCGCGCGGGAGTGGAGGGCGGTGTGTCGACACGCCTCCCTGTAACAATGGTCATTATTGCTGCCGTTGTCGTTTGGAAGGCGACTGCGACCGTGCAAAATGAATGAATGTGTGTGTGTGTGTGTGTTTGTTGGGCCACACGGGCTGTGTGGACGACAAGATGGCGGACGTGCGCCGGCGGCGGCTGTGCTGTGAAAGTGCAAAGTTAAAACAAAACAAGGTGCGGCGAGGACGACTGAAATTTTGCTTTGGACGTAGGTTTGTGTGGTGGCCCTGAAAAGGGCCGATTGTTGTGGGCCGGGCCGAGCCGAGCCGGCAAAGCGCGTTGCGTGCAGGGGAGCACGCGGCGCTGCGATTGCCTTGGCCTCCTTTAGGCCTTCTTCTCGGTCTTCTTTGGCAGCAGGACGGCCTGGATGTTGGGCAGGACACCACCCTGTGCGATGGTGACGCCCGACAGGAGCTTGTTGAGCTCCTCGTCGTTGCGGATGGCAAGCTGCAGGTGGCGCGGGATGATGCGCGTCTTCTTGTTGTCGCGGGCCGCGTTTCCGGCCAGCTCGAGCACCTCAGCCGCGAGGTACTCCATGACGGCGGCGAGGTAGACGGGCGCCCCGGCGCCGACGCGCTCTGCGTAGTTTCCCTTGCGCAGGAGGCGGTGGATTCTGCCGACCGGGAACTGGAGCCCAGCCCTGCTTGAGCGGGACTTTGACTTGCCCTTGACTTTGCCTCCCTTTCCGCGTCCGGACATGGCGATGGGCTAGCGACGGTGCACACGAAACGGAAACGAAAACGACCGGTGCGAGCGGCAGCGAGTCGAGCAGCGGAGTGCGTGCCGGCGCAGCCGGGGTGGGGGTGCTTTATGGGCTCGGGTGCGGCGGCCGGTTGCGCGCGCGCCCCATTGGTCGGCGGCCGCAACAGGGCGAGCTGGTAAAGGTGCGGCGGCGGCTGGCGGCGGGTGCCACTGTGTGGGGAGACGCTGACTAGAGCGGAGCGCTTGCTACTGGTGTTGCTGCTGCCGTACGTTCGTTCGAGATGCCGCCCAAGACTAGCGGGAAGGCCGCCAAGAAGGCTGGCAAGGCGCAGAAGAACATTTCGAAGGGCGACAAGAAGAAGAAGCGCAAGAGGAAGGAGAGCTATGCCATCTACATCTACAAGGTGCTGAAGCAGGTGCACCCTGACACGGGCATCTCGTCGAAGGCGATGAGCATCATGAACAGCTTCGTGAACGACATTTTCGAGCGCATTGCGGCCGAGGCTTCTCGCCTGGCGCACTACAACAAGCGCTCGACCATCACGTCCCGCGAGATCCAGACCGCTGTGCGGCTGTTGCTGCCTGGCGAGCTGGCCAAGCACGCCGTGAGCGAGGGCACGAAGGCGGTGACCAAGTACACGAGCTCCAAGTAAGGAGGTGGCTCTGGAGTGGAAGGAAGGATGGAGAAGGCTCCTCCGTTGCGAGAGCGGCAAAACGGCCCTTTTCAGGGCCACCAACTTGCCTTTTGCGGGAAGGGCGGAATTGTTGTTGTTGTTGTTTGTGTGGACGGCTGTGATGTATGTGTGCATTTTGATTGTGGGTGGGGGGGGGGGGCGCGTCAAAGCGTGTTGCGGGGGACGGCCACGAGGTTGGTCGCCGTGGCGTGGAATGGTGGCACGCCTCGTTGGAGTGGTTTTGACCCATTGGTGGTGGTGTGTGTGTGTTACCTGTCTGCGAGGGGGGACAGTGCGATCGGCGACTTTTGTGTCACCGTAACGACGGCCGTTTGCGGGTTTGTTTTTTGCACATCATACATGGCGAGGGTGAAATGTGAAATGTTTTTGTTTGGTTTTTTTTTGCCGCCCACTATTCCCTTTGCTGTACGCCGAGTTTGACAATGGTGCGACGTAACTGCAGCGTGGAGGTGTGTGAGTGACGTTGAAATTGAACGTGCCATTAAGACGCATTGTTGTTGTATTGTACTGTACGTGTACGGCGACACGCACGATGATGTACCATTCGACTCTGATTTTTGATAGCCGTGTCTGACTGATTGCGTACGACGCACGCACACCGATGTCGTCATTCAAGATGCACGCGTGTCCAGTGCAGTACAGTAAGCGCGACGCTAGACGGCGGCGGCGGCGGCGGCGGCGGCGGCGGCGGTCGTCGTTTGTTTGGCGAATGTCTGTACACGTGTTTGTCTGTGTCCATCCGGTATGTATGTGTTTGTTTGAAAGTGTTTTGTGTGTCGGTGACGTGGTCCGATCCGTCGCCCCCTGAGTAACTGTCGATCGGCGCGATAGACCGGCGTCACGCAACTGAACCGAAGTCTTGGGCACACCCGTCATACTGTTGTACACCGTCGCGCTGAGAACGGTGACGAAAGGTTGACTTTGATCGGTCGAATGTCTGGGCAGAACGTGAGGAATGAGGCAAGAGTGCAAGGAGGGGGGGCAAAAGAGAGAGGAAGGGAAAAAGGGGAGAAACGCATTCGTAGAGCAACGGAACGTTCCCGTGTCGGAGGCGTATTGGAGCCGCACTGAAATGCGTTTAACGGCGGCGCGGCTGCAAGTGTCTGCCGTGGTGAACGTTACCTTTGACGGCTGCATTGGGCTTTGCTTTTGCTTTTGCTTTCGCTTTCGCTTTCGCTTTCCCGGATGTACGTAACGTTTGTTGATATGGTTGTGAGGAAGAGTGTATGACAGTGCCGTGCCGTCCATGTTCGTGTGCCCTCCCATTGTGTGTATGCTATTGTCTGTGTACTTGAATGATGTATGTAGGTGTTAGTGGACATGTTTCACCAGTGGGGGGAAATGGATCGTCGATAGTTGGCGTCACTCTGTCACGGTCGAGATGACGCACCCTCCGTACAGAAAGGTGTCGAGAAAGTGTGTGTGTGTGTGTGTGTGTGTGTGTGTGTGTGTGTGTGTGCGTCCGTGAATTGGCAGTGTTTGGAGGTGGGCGTGCCCTGCATGTGCCCGGAAGGCTGTTCGTTTGGCGGTAGTGTTGTGTGGACAGGGGAGGGGCATGCGTAACGCTGCTGGCATGGCATTTCGGGAGATGGGAGGGGGCAAACGAGGAGCGGCGGCCAAAGAAAGGCGGGACGGGGAGGGGCGCGGTGTGGGTGGCTTGCGCCTGTGCTCGGCGTTGTGGTTTGTGCAAAAGAGGAGGAGAAAAACAATGAGTTGCCAGGGAGGGGAGCGGTGTTGTGTTGTGGTTGTCGTGGTGTAGCCGCAGACGCGGCTGTCAGTGAACGTGGCGAGACGGACGGATGCGCGGAGGGGCGGGGGCGGCGCATTTCGCCGGTGCCGTGCCGTGCCGTGCCGTGCCTGACAGCCGCGTGGTCGCTGTGTTGTTGGTGGCGTGGGGGCGAGGAGAGTACCGTACGGGTGTGCTTGTGCGCCGGAAATGGCACACTGCGCCTGCCCGTCTTGGAGGCTGATGGCTGTGGTGTGGAAATGGGGCGCGGTGATGTTGAAGCAGTTGAAGAACAGAAAAGAAACCAAGAAAACGGGAGGCGTGATGCGGCGGTGGTGGTGAGAGCGGGAAAAACAAAACAAACAAAAAAAAAAACAACAAAAAAAAGAAGGAAAAACAACAAGAAACAAAAAAGAAAACAAAAAGTCTATCAATATTAGAATGTAAATGGAAATGGAAATGGACCCAGGTATAACCTCCCTGCACAAATAGCAGAGAGTCCGATGATAATAGAAATGTGCCAGAATGTTAACGTCCCTACAAAACAAACCCAACGATAATATTAATGAAAGAATGAACCGTATGTAACATTGCAACAGACATAATGAAACCTGATAAATTGTATAAGGGCAGCAGCGTTGACCTTTGGCCCTGTATTCAGAATAAAAAGAGCCAAAGATCGTCACCCCAATGAAAAAGACACTGAAACACGTATGTAACATAGCAGCGATGGCGAGACATTGTAGCATCTGTGACCAGAGAGTTTGCGCTGGACCGCGCGAGTGTTGCGAGCGGTTCTCAGTCAGTCAGTCAGTCAGTCGGTCGGTCGTTGCGAGTCTGTAGGTCTGTCTAGTTGAGGGCTGTACTCTGTCAGTAGTCGTCGCGTGCAGTACGCTAATAGTCGTCATGCAGAGCGGTCGGTCAGTAGTAGCAGCCGAGTGCGGTTGTGTGATGTAGGCGGTCGGCAACACTGGTCAAGATGGTGAATAAGGTATACTGTTAATTAATATAATCATTAGATAATGAACAATTTTATTTATTGTAATTATTCTCCAACAAGTTCCCCAATAATAATTTTTATTTCAAAAGCATTTTTCAAACATTTAATTTTTTATTGAACTGAAGAGTTCGTTGCACTTCACATTTCATTCCACTTCTTTGAAGAAAAATTTCACTAAAATCACAAAAAAAAAAGAGAATATTATTATTTGCAATGCAGTTCCTCCAAGCGCTGCGCAACAAACAAGAGCAGAAATGTGACATCCATTTATTCTGAGGTAAGACTTTAATTCTGATTGTTTTGCACAGGGCCAAAGACCGATATTTCGGTTTAATTGAAGTTTCTTGTCACTGAACGGACTTTTAAATGTTGTGAAGAATTTATATTTGAGTCAGATTGCGAATTTAACATTTTTGTTGCCATTTTCAATACCTCTCATTGTGGGCGAGGTTACAATTAGCGCAATGTCCATTAGCATCCGTAAATAACATTGTCCATTATTTTAAATTTTGCGGGGAGGTTACAACGCACAAAAAAAAAAAAAAACAAAACAAAAAATTGCATTTGTATCCGCTCCTCAATTGTAGATACCCCTTACACAGCTGTGTGCAATGAATGAGTGCTGGCTGGTAATTAATTGCACTCCTTGGAGGGAAATGCCATAGGAAGTAGTCTTTAAAAAGTGAATGTTTTTCGTTAAAAGACAAAAGTTACTTTAGAAAAAAGTAATAGTGGGGCTTTTTGTCGTTGAACAAAATAAGTACAATGAACATACGTTATCAGATTTGCGCAAAATGCAGCTTCACACTACCTTTTGATTATAACACAATATACTATACATCGTCCCGAACCGTGACCAGAGTCGCGAGACGAGCAGAGCACGCCGCCGACGCCCGCTCAGTACAACCGTCCACCCGCTACTACTGTCGACCGACTACTACCTCTCCCGACTCGCGCTACAATATATATAACAACTGTTCCTGGCGACCCGGTGCGTGCCACTACTGTCGTCTGGCGCGGTCCAAGCGCCGACTAGCAACGATAAATAACTCTCTGGTCAGACAGAGATGCTGTCATGCCTCGCCATCGCTCTGGTAATGAATACATACGTGTTGCAGCGTGCGTACCACCGGAACACGCAGTGGCGGAGCCAAAGACTGTGTTGTCGAGGTCGAGTGCGAGCGGGAAGAGAGGCAGCGTCGGCACGGAGATGCAAGCGAGCGCGAGACGCACGGGGGCTGCGGCGTGGCGCGTTTGCGGTCGGCGCCTTTGGTGGCAACGGCCGGGACAAGCAGCGGTGTATGGTGTGGTGCGGGGCGGACAGGGGCGGCGGTGGACGGGGAGGAGGCGGCGCGACGACGGCATGGGGGCGAAAACGGGACGGGGGACGGCGGATGTTGAGAGGCGTCACGCGCGGACAGGACACAGACACAGAGACACACAGATTGGAAAGGGAGGGTGCGCGGTAATAGTTGGGAATGTGCGTACCGTGCGGGACGGGAGTGGGCGAGGAACACGGTCGTGGCCCCTGTTTTGGGTGCGTGTGATGACGTCGGTGTGTTGTGGGAAGGGAAGGTGCTGTGGCGGCGGCGCGTAATGGGCGTAGGCCGAAAAGAGAAAGGAACGTCGGCAGTGTGTTGGCAAGCGTCGGTTCGACTGCGACGTTGATGGGCAGGGCAGGGCGAGGTTAATGGTGGTAGGAGTAGGCGTGTGGGCGCACAAAATCTGCCGCTGCAGGCGGTGCCGTAACCGCCATGGCGGGAAGGAGAGAGGGCCAAAGAAAGAAAGAAAGAAAGAAAGAAAGAAGAAAACAAAAAAAAAAAAAAAAAAGGAGGAGGGGGGGGGCGAAAGTGGAGAGGCGGTGGTGTGAGAAGGGCGGGGGCGGAAGGAAGGCAGGAAGGACAAGAGGCGAGGCGACGGCTTGCTTTGTGTATCGGTCGGTCTCTGGCTATGCTTCGTTTTCTGCAGCAGGGTCGGTGCGCGGCGTGGCTCGCGGCAGTGGGAACGCCTGGCGGCTGGACGGCCAGCAATGCGGTTGGATGGGCGGCCACAGCACCGCACCTGTGCCCGAGGAGGAGACGCTGGCGGCGGGCCCTGAGGTGAGGCCGGCTCGGCTCGGCTGGGGCTGTGGATGTGTAGGTGTGCGCCGCTGCTGCAACAACGAGTAAAACGCGAGAAGAAGGGATGGCGGTAGAGAGAGGAAAAAAAAAAGGTCGTGTTGTGTTGATGCGCAGGCAGACGCGTACAGAGAGACGAGCCCGGTCTGCAGCAGGGTGTGGCCGTGCCGAGTGCAGAGCAGCGGCGGCTCGGTTCGGTTCGGCCCGGCCCGGCCCGGCCCGGCGGGCCGCGCTGTTGTCGCGGACGTGAGCGCCCCCTGGCGGGTGGCCGGAGGCGGCGCGGCGTGTTGGACGTGTGGCTGGTGGCAGTGCACAATTTGCGAGTGGCTGGCGGTGTGGTGTGGCGGTTGGCGCGTCGGGCGGCGGAGAGAGAGAGAGAGGGGGAGGAGAGGTATGTGTTGCGGGCGCCCTTTGCTGCGCTGCGTCGTTGCGTGTGCCGTACAGGGCGGGCGCTTGTCGACTGTGTGGGCGGTGTGGCGAATTGGCGTGAAACGGCTGCCGAGAGGTGTGTGGTAGCGAGCCGGTCGGTGTCAGTGCGAAGGGGAATGTGCGTGCGTTTGGCGGTTTCGGTGTGCTTTTTGCGGCGTGAGAGTGGGGAATTAGTGGGGCCGGCTGTTGTGTTGGTTCCTTGTGTCTTGTGTCGCGTAGCTTGATGGCAACGTGGAAGGACGCCGGTTTCGTTTCGAGCCTTGCGTGTGGTTGTCGACGTTGACTGGTTGGCGTGTGCATGTGTGGGTCGCGAGTGCGTTTTTGGCTGGCTGTGTGTGTGTGTGTGTGTGTGTGTGTGTGTGTGTGTGTGTGTGTGTTTTGGGGGGGAAGGGGGAGGCGGTGGTGAAAGTGCAGTCGTTGCCACGGGCGCGTCGTCGGGTGGGGCTGGGGCTGTGCGTCGTGGCGGAAAGGTGGTAGGTTGCGGGAAGCGAGCCCGTCGTTGACGGTGTCGCGTGAGTTGTGACTCGAGTGGGGCGCGGGGCGCGGGACAGGAGCAGCGTGCCGCTGCGTCGTGGTCGTCAGCAGAGGCTGTGCGTGTGCTTGTCCTTTTTGTGGGCGGTTCGTGCGAGGCGTTTTTTGTTTCGTGTTGCCCTAGTTGTTAGTTTATTTTTTTTTTGTGTTTGTTATTTTGAGACGACGACTGGTTGGTGGCGTGCGCGCGAAGTGGCGGTGTGCGCTTCCCGTGTCGTTTTGTTTTTGTTTGGTTTTTTTGTTTTTGTGTGTTTTTTTTTTTGCACTGGGCCCCGGGGGGTGGGTGGGTGCGTGTGTGTCGATTGCCGGCTGGCGAAAGGTGCGCCATCGGCGGGGTGGGTCGCCGGCACAAGTAGAGGCGGCGGCGTTGTTGCTGTTGTTGTGTGGTGTTTGTTTTGTTCGGCTGTGTCGGCGAGCTGTGTTGCGGTGCGTGTGAATGGTGGTGCAAAAGTGCTGGCGTTGGGGCTGCGACTGCGACGGCGGCGAGCCGCGGGCGCGCATGATAGTGATGTTGTGAACAGCGGCTGTGTACGGTAGTGGTGTTGTTGTAGCACGACGTGCATCCGGGCCGGCGCGAGAAAGCGCAGTTGCGGGCGGTTGCCCTTCGGTGCCAGCCATGTCGCGTGAGCGGCGGGTTGCTCTGGTGTCGACACGTGGTGCTCTGGGTTGTTGTGTGGTGCCCTTTGGCCGGTGGGGGTGGTTCGCGTGTGTCTCGTTCGCGCTCGGTATCTGGTCGTGGTCGTGCTGCTCCCCCGTCTGTCGGCGGTTTTCGACGTCGTCTGTACGTTTTTGTTCGTTTGCGGCGTGCCTGCCGACGTCGTCCCGTCGCGACCTTTCAACCGAAAGTGTGGCGCCCGAAGGTGAACGAACGTAACCCTGACCTCGGCGCTTTACGCTGAGCCGAGCGAACCGAACCTAACCTGTGGTGTGGCGAGGTGAGCTCAGCCTGTGAGCCCCTAACGTCTACGTAAGGTAAGCTGTCCGGCTGACGCCTCACGTTTGAACGCTTTTTTTTAACCTAGCACTGACCCCTTAACCTAACGTGTAACCTAACCTAACCTCTGACGCCTGACGTGTTTGAATGCTTAACCTAAGTTTGACGCTTAACCTAACCCAAGTCCCCTTAACCTCTAACCCACGTCCACCTAACCCTAACCTAACCTAGACGTGTAAACGTAATGTGTAACGCGTAACGTGTAAGGTCGGCTGTCGTGTGTGCTGACGGCAGATTGGGTTGGTCTGTAGATTCGGATTGCGGTTTGCCTCGGTCGAGGGGTTGGGTCGGAAGCGGCGAGGGGCGGCGGCGCCTGTTGCGCAGGCGGCGTCCGTTTGCGGCGGGCAATTGTTGATAAACGGCTGTGAATGTTGGCGGGCGAGAGGAGGAGGACGGCGCGCGATGTGGCCCGACGGCTGCGGGCCGATCGGGAAACGGCGGGAGGGCGACGGAAGGCGATGGGGCGGCGGAGGCGCGTTTGCACGGCCGTCATCGCCGCACGCCTCGGCTTGTGTGGCTGTGGCGCCGGCCGCGCTGGCCGGGCTGCCGCGGCGACGGTGTGGGAGTTTTGCCGAAGGTTTGGCCATTGTGGCGGGTCGTCGGCTGGGGCTGTGGGGGCGGCATTTGGGCGGGGGCGGCGATTCTCGGCGGGCCGACCCAGGCTGTAGCGCGCGGTAGCTGCAGTTTGGCCGTGGTTTGCGGCGCTGCCGTGGCGACTGGTTGGCGACTGTGGTGTGGCTGTGTGTAGCCCCATCCTCGGTGGTTTGAAAGGCGCGGGCGGTTGTGGCGCAGGTTTGGGGCTGCTCCGCACAGGCTGTCGGACGTTGGGCGGTAGCAAGCGCGGGAGGCGCGGCGCGGCGGCGCGCAGAGTGGCGGCCGCTCTCTCGGCCGTCCGCGCCCGCCCGCGACACTGGCTGGGCCTTGTGATTCTCTGCTCTGCTGCTGTGCTGTGCTTGCGTGCCTGCCTGCCGTCCCGCTCGCTCTCGCTCTCGCTCTCGCTGTGTGTTACGCGCGTCGTCGAAATGGCAGATCAGGCGGCTACGAACGAGACTGCTGCGGCACCCGCCGCCACCGGCACTACGAAGAAGGCCAAGTCTGCGTCGTCTGCGAAGAAGCCGCGCGCCAAGCCTGCGCACCCGCGCACCTCTGAGATGGTGACGGCCGCCATCAAGAGTCTGAAGGAGCGCGGCGGGTCGTCGCTGCAGGCGATCAAGAAGTACATTGCCGCGCACTACAAGCTGGACGCGGAGAAGCTGGCGCCGTTTATCAAGAAGTACCTCAAGTCGGCCGTCGTGGCGGGCGAGCTGGTGCAGACGAAGGGGAAGGGCGCGTCCGGCTCGTTCAAGCTTGCCGGCGCCGGCGGCGGGGGGGCGGCCGAGGGCGGCAAGGCTCGTGCTGGCGGTGCCAAGAAGAAGCGCGCCGCTCCGGCCAGCAAGGAGAAGAAGGGCGCCCGTGCGGCCGGCGCAAAGAAGGCTGGTGGCGTGAAGGCGGCGACCGGTCGGAAGGCGGGCGCCGCCAAGAAGGCGTCTGCGGCGTCGGCCGCTCCCGCGGGTGCGAAGAAGGCGGCTGCGGCCAAGCCGGCCAAGGCCAAGTCGCCGTCGAAGGCGAAGAAGGCCGCCAAGGTTCCGACGAAGAAGCCGAAGGCGCCGCGCCCGAAGAAGGCGACGACGCCGTCTAAGGCGAAGGCTTCGCCCAAGAAGAAGAAGTAGAGTAGAGGAGAAAGAGATGGGAGAAAGGAAGGGTTTGGCGCTTGACTCCGTCGTCCCCACCCCCCGTCGTCGTCTAGTGGCGCGCAAGAGACGCGCGGCCCAAAACGGCCCTTCTCAGGGCCATCAAAGCACGTCGGGGAAGGTTTTGATTGTCGTGTTGCGTTTGGTGTGGGTGTCTGTCTGTCTGGCGTTTCTGTATGCCCGTGGGGATGCTGTTTGCGTGCCGTGGTGGTTGGATTGCGGGGGTCGGTGGCGGGTGTGGGCGGCGGTAGCGGTAAGCGGTGTTGTTGTTGATTGTCGCCGTGTTTGTGGCGGCGGCCGACGGTTGGTTTTCTGTCACGTTGTTTTGTTTGAATACGTTGGTTGGCTTGCCTGCGTTCGTTCTTCTCGGATGTCTGTCTTGTCTAGTCGTGTCTGGTCTTTGTTGTTTTGTTCCTTTGTGTGTGTGTGTGTGTGTTATGTTTTGCAACGGGGGGCACGTTGAGATGTGGAAGGAGTCGGCGGGGATTTCGGTGGCGTGTAGAGCGAGCGAGCGCGCCTGCCTGGCCGTTGGCCGTCGGAGTGGAGTGCGGGTTTGTTTTTGTGTTTTCGAAACGAAAGCGGCGGCCGGCCGGCCAGCCACCCGTGCGGTGTGACGTCGGCCGTTGGGTATTGTGCGCTTTGAGCGCCGGGGAGGGATGATGTGTGATTGTTGCGCGCTGCTAAGCAGGCAGGCAGAGTGAGCGGGTGTGGCGGACGGACGGGAAGTGGTGGTTGTTGTTTTTGGGTTGCGGGGCGAGAGGCAGGCGACCGACAAAGTTTGCTCGCGACGGAGAGATGTTAGTGGCCCTGAAAAGGGCCGTTTTTGTTTGTGCGGTGCGGTGCCGCGGCGCGGTTTAGGCGCGCTCGCCGCGGATGCGGCGCGCGAGCTGGATGTCCTTGGGCATGATGGTGACGCGCTTGGCGTGGATTGCGCACAGGTTGGTGTCTTCGAAGAGGCCGACGAGGTAGGCCTCGCTGGCCTCCTGCAGGGCCATGACTGCGGAGCTCTGGAAGCGCAGGTCGGTCTTGAAGTCCTGGGCGATCTCGCGCACTAGGCGCTGGAATGGCAGCTTGCGGATGAGCAGCTCTGTGCTCTTCTGGTAGCGCCTGATTTCTCGCAGGGCGACGGTGCCCGGCCTGTAGCGGTGGGGCTTCTTGACGCCTCCGGTGGCGGGCGCGCTCTTCCTCGCCGCCTTGGTGGCGAGCTGTTTGCGCGGCGCCTTTCCGCCGGTGGACTTGCGGGCCGTTTGCTTTGTGCGGGCCATAGCGGTAGCGGAGCGGCGTGCGTGGAGGTTAGGTGCGGCGCGGCGTCCGGTGCTGCCTTGACAACGGGCCCGCGCGCCTCCGTGCTGCGCTTATATGCCCTCGGTTGCGCGTGGTGGGGGGAGGGCGGGCCAGAGTCTATATAGGGGGGCGGCGGGCGCGCTGGGCGCAGACCGTAGCCGACTCGCCAGCCGCTGCAGCTGCTGTTTGTGCACGTTTTGCTTTGCCCGAGGAAGGAAGGATGACAGGCCGCGGCAAGGGAGGAAAGGGGCTCGGCAAGGGTGGCGCCAAGCGGCACCGCAAGGTGTTGCGCGACAACATCCAGGGCATCACGAAGCCCGCCATCCGCCGCCTGGCTCGCAGGGGCGGCGTGAAGCGCATCTCTGGTCTGATCTACGAGGAGACCCGCGGGGTGCTGAAGGTGTTCCTGGAGAACGTGATCCGCGACGCGGTGACGTACACTGAGCACGCCAAGCGCAAGACTGTGACGGCCATGGACGTGGTGTACGCCCTGAAGAGGCAGGGGCGCACCCTGTACGGTTTCGGCGGTTAGGCTGCGTCGCAGCGGGCGCTGGCCTTCCCGCGGCCGTGCTTGTGGGTGGGAGAGACTAGAAAACGGCCCTTTTCAGGGCCACCACACTGTTCGGAAGTTGAAAAGTGCGAAAGAGTCTGTGTTGTTTGTTTGTTTCTTTCTTTCCGTTTGAGCGACGTGATGTGACTGGGAGGGGAGAAGGAAAGGAAACGTGTCATGTGGCTGGCTGTGTGTGGGAGCTGCTTCGTTTGTGTTTGTTATTGTGTGTCGTTGTATCGATCGCGACGGAGATGGCGGGCTGTGTGTTGTTGTGCGAGAGGCGGTGATTATTTGCTTGCGTGGTTTGGCTCTGTGTGTTTGCGGCGGCGTTGGGGTTTCCGAGGCAAGGCGTGTGGGCACAGGCGGCCGGATCAGCTGTTTCGTTCGTGTCGACGGCCGTTGCGCGCGGGAGTGGAGGGCGGTGTGTCGACACGCCTCCCTGTAACAATGGTCATTATTGCTGCCGTTGTCGTTTGGAAGGCGACTGCGACCGTGCAAAATGAATGAATGTGTGTGTGTGTGTTTGTTGGGCCACACGGGCTGTGTGGACGACAAGATGGCGGACGTGCGCCGGCGGCGGCTGTGCTGTGAAAGTGCAAAGTTAAAACAAAACAAGGTGCGGCGAGGACGACTGAAATTTTGCTTTGGACGTAGGTTTGTGTGGTGGCCCTGAAAAGGGCCGATTGTTGTGGGCCGGGCCGAGCCGAGCCGGCAAAGCGCGTTGCGTGCAGGGGAGCACGCGGCGCTGCGATTGCCTTGGCCTCCTTTAGGCCTTCTTCTCGGTCTTCTTTGGCAGCAGGACGGCCTGGATGTTGGGCAGGACACCACCCTGTGCGATGGTGACGCCCGACAGGAGCTTGTTGAGCTCCTCGTCGTTGCGGATGGCAAGCTGCAGGTGGCGCGGGATGATGCGCGTCTTCTTGTTGTCGCGGGCCGCGTTTCCGGCCAGCTCGAGCACCTCAGCCGCGAGGTACTCCATGACGGCGGCGAGGTAGACGGGCGCCCCGGCGCCGACGCGCTCTGCGTAGTTTCCCTTGCGCAGGAGGCGGTGGATTCTGCCGACCGGGAACTGGAGCCCAGCCCTGCTTGAGCGGGACTTTGACTTGCCCTTGACTTTGCCTCCCTTTCCGCGTCCGGACATGGCGATGGGCTAGCGACGGTGCACACGAAACGGAAACGAAAACGACCGGTGCGAGCGGCAGCGAGTCGAGCAGCGGAGTGCGTGCCGGCGCAGCCGGGGTGGGGGTGCTTTATGGGCTCGGGTGCGGCGGCCGGTTGCGCGCGCGCCCCATTGGTCGGCGGCCGCAACAGGGCGAGCTGGTAAAGGTGCGGCGGCGGCTGGCGGCGGGTGCCACTGTGTGGGGAGACGCTGACTAGAGCGGAGCGCTTGCTACTGGTGTTGCTGCTGCCGTACGTTCGTTCGAGATGCCGCCCAAGACTAGCGGGAAGGCCGCCAAGAAGGCTGGCAAGGCGCAGAAGAACATTTCGAAGGGCGACAAGAAGAAGAAGCGCAAGAGGAAGGAGAGCTATGCCATCTACATCTACAAGGTGCTGAAGCAGGTGCACCCTGACACGGGCATCTCGTCGAAGGCGATGAGCATCATGAACAGCTTCGTGAACGACATTTTCGAGCGCATTGCGGCCGAGGCTTCTCGCCTGGCGCACTACAACAAGCGCTCGACCATCACGTCCCGCGAGATCCAGACCGCTGTGCGGCTGTTGCTGCCTGGCGAGCTGGCCAAGCACGCCGTGAGCGAGGGCACGAAGGCGGTGACCAAGTACACGAGCTCCAAGTAAGGAGGTGGCTCTGGAGTGGAAGGAAGGATGGAGAAGGCTCCTCCGTTGCGAGAGCGGCAAAACGGCCCTTTTCAGGGCCACCAACTTGCCTTTTGCGGGAAGGGCGGAATTGTTGTTGTTGTTGTTTGTGTGGACGGCTGTGATGTATGTGTGCATTTTGATTGTGGGTGGGGGGGGGGGCGCGTCAAAGCGTGTTGCGGGGGACGGCCACGAGGTTGGTCGCCGTGGCGTGGAATGGTGGCACGCCTCGTTGGAGTGGTTTTGACCCATTGGTGGTGGTGTGTGTGTGTTACCTGTCTGCGAGGGGGGACAGTGCGATCGGCGACTTTTGTGTCACCGTAACGACGGCCGTTTGCGGGTTTGTTTTTTGCACATCATACATGGCGAGGGTGAAATGTGAAATGTTTTTGTTTGGTTTTTTTTTGCCGCCCACTATTCCCTTTGCTGTACGCCGAGTTTGACAATGGTGCGACGTAACTGCAGCGTGGAGGTGTGTGAGTGACGTTGAAATTGAACGTGCCATTAAGACGCATTGTTGTTGTATTGTACTGTACGTGTACGGCGACACGCACGATGATGTACCATTCGACTCTGATTTTTGATAGCCGTGTCTGACTGATTGCGTACGACGCACGCACACCGATGTCGTCATTCAAGATGCACGCGTGTCCAGTGCAGTACAGTAAGCGCGACGCTAGACGGCGGCGGCGGCGGCGGCGGCGGCGGCGGCGGTCGTCGTTTGTTTGGCGAATGTCTGTACACGTGTTTGTCTGTGTCCATCCGGTATGTATGTGTTTGTTTGAAAGTGTTTTGTGTGTCGGTGACGTGGTCCGATCCGTCGCCCCCTGAGTAACTGTCGATCGGCGCGATAGACCGGCGTCACGCAACTGAACCGAAGTCTTGGGCACACCCGTCATACTGTTGTACACCGTCGCGCTGAGAACGGTGACGAAAGGTTGACTTTGATCGGTCGAATGTCTGGGCAGAACGTGAGGAATGAGGCAAGAGTGCAAGGAGGGGGGGCAAAAGAGAGAGGAAGGGAAAAAGGGGAGAAACGCATTCGTAGAGCAACGGAACGTTCCCGTGTCGGAGGCGTATTGGAGCCGCACTGAAATGCGTTTAACGGCGGCGCGGCTGCAAGTGTCTGCCGTGGTGAACGTTACCTTTGACGGCTGCATTGGGCTTTGCTTTTGCTTTTGCTTTTGCTTTCGCTTTCGCTTTCGCTTTCGCTTTCCCGGATGTACGTAACGTTTGTTGATATGGTTGTGAGGAAGAGTGTATGACAGTGCCGTGCCGTCCATGTTCGTGTGCCCTCCCATTGTGTGTATGCTATTGTCTGTGTACTTGAATGATGTATGTAGGTGTTAGTGGACATGTTTCACCAGTGGGGGGAAATGGATCGTCGATAGTTGGCGTCACTCTGTCACGGTCGAGATGACGCACCCTCCGTACAGAAAGGTGTCGAGAAAGTGTGTGTGTGTGTGTGTGCGTCCGTGAATTGGCAGTGTTTGGAGGTGGGCGTGCCCTGCATGTGGCCCGGAAGGCTGTTCGTTTGGCGGTAGTGTTGTGTGGACAGGGGAGGGGCATGCGTAACGCTGCTGGCATGGCATTTCGGGAGATGGGAGGGGGCAAACGAGGAGCGGCGGCCAAAGAAAGGCGGGACGGGGAGGGGCGCGGTGTGGGTGGCTTGCGCCTGTGCTCGGCGTTGTGGTTTGTGCAAAAGAGGAGGAGAAAAACAATGAGTTGCCAGGGAGGGGAGCGGTGTTGTGTTGTGGTTGTCGTGGTGTAGCCGCAGACGCGGCTGTCAGTGAACGTGGCGAGACGGACGGATGCGCGGAGGGGCGGGGGCGGCGCATTTCGCCGGTGCCGTGCCGTGCCGTGCCGTGCCTGACAGCCGCGTGGTCGCTGTGTTGTTGGTGGCGTGGGGGCGAGGAGAGTACCGTACGGGTGTGCTTGTGCGCCGGAAATGGCACACTGCGCCTGCCCGTCTTGGAGGCTGATGGCTGTGGTGTGGAAATGGGGCGCGGTGATGTTGAAGCAGTTGAAGAACAGAAAAGAAACCAAGAAAACGGGAGGCGTGATGCGGCGGTGGTGGTGAGAGCGGGAAAAACAAAACAAACAAAAAAAAAACAACAAAAAAAAGAAGGAAAAACAACAAGAAACAAAAAAGAAAACAAAAAGTCTATCAATATTAGAATGTAAATGGAAATGGAAATGGACCCAGGTATAACCTCCCTGCACAAATAGCAGAGAGTCCGATGATAATAGAAATGTGCCAGAATGTTAACGTCCCTACAAAACAAACCCAACGATAATATTAATGAAAGAATGAACCGTATGTAACATTGCAACAGACATAATGAAACCTGATAAATTGTATAAGGGCAGCAGCGTTGACCTTTGGCCCTGTATTCAGAATAAAAAGAGCCAAAGATCGTCACCCCAATGAAAAAGACACTGAAACACGTATGTAACATAGCAGCGATGGCGAGACATTGTAGCATCTGTGACCAGAGAGTTTGCGCTGGACCGCGCGAGTGTTGCGAGCGGTTCTCAGTCAGTCAGTCAGTCAGTCGGTCGGTCGTTGCGAGTCTGTAGGTCTGTCTAGTTGAGGGCTGTACTCTGTCAGTAGTCGTCGCGTGCAGTACGCTAATAGTCGTCATGCAGAGCGGTCGGTCAGTAGTAGCAGCCGAGTGCGGTTGTGTGATGTAGGCGGTCGGCAACACTGGTCAAGATGGTGAATAAGGTATACTGTGAATTAATATAATCATTAGATAATGAACAATTTTATTTATTGTAATTATTCTCCAACAAGTTCCCCAATAATAATTTTTATTTCAAAAGCATTTTTCAAACATTTAATTTTTTATTGAACTGAAGAGTTCGTTGCACTTCACATTTCATTCCACTTCTTTGAAGAAAAATTTCACTAAAATCACAAAAAAAAAAGAGAATATTATTATTTGCAATGCAGTTCCTCCAAGCGCTGCGCAACAAACAAGAGCAGAAATGTGACATCCATTTATTCTGAGGTAAGACTTTAATTCTGATTGTTTTGCACAGGGCCAAAGACCGATATTTCGGTTTAATTGAAGTTTCTTGTCACTGAACGGACTTTTAAATGTTGTGAAGAATTTATATTTGAGTCAGATTGCGAATTTAACATTTTTGTTGCCATTTTCAATACCTCTCATTGTGGGCGAGGTTACAATTAGCGCAATGTCCATTAGCATCCGTAAATAACATTGTCCATTATTTTAAATTTTGCGGGGAGGTTACAACGCACAAAAAAAAAAAAAACAAAACAAAAAATTGCATTTGTATCCGCTCCTCAATTGTAGATACCCCTTACACAGCTGTGTGCAATGAATGAGTGCTGGCTGGTAATTAATTGCACTCCTTGGAGGGAAATGCCATAGGAAGTAGTCTTTAAAAAGTGAATGTTTTTCGTTAAAAGACAAAAGTTACTTTAGAAAAAAGTAATAGTGGGGCTTTTTGTCGTTGAACAAAATAAGTACAATGAACATACGTTATCAGATTTGCGCAAAATGCAGCTTCACACCACCTTTTGATTATAACACAATATACTATACATCGTCCCGAACCGTGACCAGAGTCGCGAGACGAGCAGAGCACGCCGCCGACGCCCGCTCAGTACAACCGTCCACCCGCTACTACTGTCGACCGACTACTACCTCTCCCGACTCGCGCTACAATATATATAACAACTGTTCCTGGCGACCCGGTGCGTGCCACTACTGTCGTCTGGCGCGGTCCAAGCGCCGACTAGCAACGATAAATAACTCTCTGGTCAGACAGAGATGCTGTCATGCCTCGCCATCGCTCTGGTAATGAATACATACGTGTTGCAGCGTGCGTACCACCGGAACACGCAGTGGCGGAGCCAAAGACTGTGTTGTCGAGGTCGAGTGCGAGCGGGAAGAGAGGCAGCGTCGGCACGGAGATGCAAGCGAGCGCGAGACGCACGGGGGCTGCGGCGTGGCGCGTTTGCGGTCGGCGCCTTTGGTGGCAACGGCCGGGACAAGCAGCGGTGTATGGTGTGGTGCGGGGCGGACAGGGGCGGCGGTGGACGGGGAGGAGGCGGCGCGACGACGGCATGGGGGCGAAAACGGGACGGGGGACGGCGGATGTTGAGAGGCGTCACGCGCGGACAGGACACAGACACAGAGACACACAGATTGGAAAGGGAGGGTGCGCGGTAATAATAGTTGGGAATGTGCGTACCGTGCGGGACGGGAGTGGGCGAGGAACACGGTCGTGGCCCCTGTTTTGGGTGCGTGTGATGACGTCGGTGTGTTGTGGGAAGGGAAGGTGCTGTGGCGGCGGCGCGTAATGGGCGTAGGCCGAAAAGAGAAAGGAACGTCGGCAGTGTGTTGGCAAGCGTCGGTTCGACTGCGACGTTGATGGGCAGGGCAGGGCGAGGTTAATGGTGGTAGGAGTAGGCGTGTGGGCGCACAAAATCTGCCGCTGCAGGCGGTGCCGTAACCGCCATGGCGGGAAGGAGAGAGGGCCAAAGAAAGAAAGAAAGAAAGAAAGAAAGAAGAAAACAAAAAAAAAAAAAAAAGGAGGAGGGGGGGGCGAAAGTGGAGAGGCGGTGGTGTGAGAAGGGCGGGGGCGGAAGGAAGGCAGGAAGGACAAGAGGCGAGGCGACGGCTTGCTTTGTGTATCGGTCGGTCTCTGGCTATGCTTCGTTTTCTGCAGCAGGGTCGGTGCGCGGCGTGGCTCGCGGCAGTGGGAACGCCTGGCGGCTGGACGGCCAGCAATGCGGTTGGATGGGCGGCCACAGCACCGCACCTGTGCCCGAGGAGGAGACGCTGGCGGCGGGCCCTGAGGTGAGGCCGGCTCGGCTCGGCTGGGGCTGTGGATGTGTAGGTGTGCGCCGCTGCTGCAACAACGAGTAAAACGCGAGAAGAAGGGATGGCGGTAGAGAGAGGAAAAAAAAAAGGTCGTGTTGTGTTGATGCGCAGGCAGACGCGTACAGAGAGACGAGCCCGGTCTGCAGCAGGGTGTGGCCGTGCCGAGTGCAGAGCAGCGGCGGCTCGGTTCGGTTCGGCCCGGCCCGGCCCGGCCCGGCGGGCCGCGCTGTTGTCGCGGACGTGAGCGCCCCCTGGCGGGTGGCCGGAGGCGGCGCGGCGTGTTGGACGTGTGGCTGGTGGCAGTGCACAATTTGCGAGTGGCTGGCGGTGTGGTGTGGCGGTTGGCGCGTCGGGCGGCGGAGAGAGAGAGAGAGGGGGAGGAGAGGTATGTGTTGCGGGCGCCCTTTGCTGCGCTGCGTCGTTGCGTGTGCCGTACAGGGCGGGCGCTTGTCGACTGTGTGGGCGGTGTGGCGAATTGGCGTGAAACGGCTGCCGAGAGGTGTGTGGTAGCGAGCCGGTCGGTGTCAGTGCGAAGGGGAATGTGCGTGCGTTTGGCGGTTTCGGTGTGCTTTTTGCGGCGTGAGAGTGGGGAATTAGTGGGGCCGGCTGTTGTGTTGGTTCCTTGTGTCTTGTGTCGCGTAGCTTGATGGCAACGTGGAAGGACGCCGGTTTCGTTTCGAGCCTTGCGTGTGGTTGTCGACGTTGACTGGTTGGCGTGTGCATGTGTGGGTCGCGAGTGCGTTTTTGGCTGGCTGTGTGTGTGTGTGTGTGTGTGTGTGTGTGTGTGTGTGTGTGTGTGTGTGTGTGTGTGTGTGTGTTTTGGGGGGGAAGGGGGAGGCGGTGGTGAAAGTGCAGTCGTTGCCACGGGCGCGTCGTCGGGTGGGGCTGGGGCTGTGCGTCGTGGCGGAAAGGTGGTAGGTTGCGGGAAGCGAGCCCGTCGTTGACGGTGTCGCGTGAGTTGTGACTCGAGTGGGGCGCGGGGCGCGGGACAGGAGCAGCGTGCCGCTGCGTCGTGGTCGTCAGCAGAGGCTGTGCGTGTGCTTGTCCTTTTTGTGGGCGGTTCGTGCGAGGCGTTTTTTGTTTCGTGTTGCCCTAGTTGTTAGTTTATTTTTTTTTTGTGTTTGTTATTTTGAGACGACGACTGGTTGGTGGCGTGCGCGCGAAGTGGCGGTGTGCGCTTCCCGTGTCGTTTTGTTTTTGTTTGGTTTTTTTGTTTTTGTGTGTTTTTTTTTTTGCACTGGGCCCCGGGGGGTGGGTGGGTGCGTGTGTGTCGATTGCCGGCTGGCGAAAGGTGCGCCATCGGCGGGGTGGGTCGCCGGCACAAGTAGAGGCGGCGGCGTTGTTGCTGTTGTTGTGTGGTGTTTGTTTTGTTCGGCTGTGTCGGCGAGCTGTGTTGCGGTGCGTGTGAATGGTGGTGCAAAAGTGCTGGCGTTGGGGCTGCGACTGCGACGGCGGCGAGCCGCGGGCGCGCATGATAGTGATGTTGTGAACAGCGGCTGTGTACGGTAGTGGTGTTGTTGTAGCACGACGTGCATCCGGGCCGGCGCGGAAAGCGCAGTTGCGGGCGGTTGCCCTTCGGTGCCAGCCATGTCGCGTGAGCGGCGGGTTGCTCTGGTGTCGACACGTGGTGCTCTGGGTTGTTGTGTGGTGCCCTTTGGCCGGTGGGGGTGGTTCGCGTGTGTCTCGTTCGCGCTCGGTATCTGGTCGTGGTCGTGCTGCTCCCCCGTCTGTCGGCGGTTTTCGACGTCGTCTGTACGTTTTTGTTCGTTTGCGGCGTGCCTGCCGACGTCGTCCCGTCGCGACCTTTCAACCGAAAGTGTGGCGCCCGAAGGTGAACGAACGTAACCCTGACCTCGGCGCTTTACGCTGAGCCGAGCGAACCGAACCTAACCTGTGGTGTGGCGAGGTGAGCTCAGCCTGTGAGCCCCTAACGTCTACGTAAGGTAAGCTGTCCGGCTGACGCCTCACGTTTGAACGCTTTTTTTTAACCTAGCACTGACCCCTTAACCTAACGTGTAACCTAACCTAACCTCTGACGCCTGACGTGTTTGAATGCTTAACCTAAGTTTGACGCTTAACCTAACCCAAGTCCCCTTAACCTAACCCACGTCCACCTAACCCTAACCTAACCTAGACGTGTAAACGTAATGTGTAACGCGTAACGTGTAAGGTCGGCTGTCGTGTGTGCTGACGGCAGATTGGGTTGGTCTGTAGATTCGGATTGCGGTTTGCCTCGGTCGAGGGGTTGGGTCGGAAGCGGCGAGGGGCGGCGGCGCCTGTTGCGCAGGCGGCGTCCGTTTGCGGCGGGCAATTGTTGATAAACGGCTGTGAATGTTGGCGGGCGAGAGGAGGAGGACGGCGCGCGATGTGGCCCGACGGCTGCGGGCCGATCGGGAAACGGCGGGAGGGCGACGGAAGGCGATGGGGCGGCGGAGGCGCGTTTGCACGGCCGTCATCGCCGCACGCCTCGGCTTGTGTGGCTGTGGCGCCGGCCGCGCTGGCCGGGCTGCCGCGGCGACGGTGTGGGAGTTTTGCCGAAGGTTTGGCCATTGTGGCGGGTCGTCGGCTGGGGCTGTGGGGGCGGCATTTGGGCGGGGGCGGCGATTCTCGGCGGGCCGACCCAGGCTGTAGCGCGCGGTAGCTGCAGTTTGGCCGTGGTTTGCGGCGCTGCCGTGGCGACTGGTTGGCGACTGTGGTGTGGCTGTGTGTAGCCCCATCCTCGGTGGTTTGAAAGGCGCGGGCGGTTGTGGCGCAGGTTTGGGGCTGCTCCGCACAGGCTGTCGGACGTTGGGCGGTAGCAAGCGCGGGAGGCGCGGCGCGGCGGCGCGCAGAGTGGCGGCCGCTCTCTCGGCCGTCCGCGCCCGCCCGCGACACTGGCTGGGCCTTGTGATTCTCTGCTCTGCTGCTGTGCTGTGCTTGCGTGCCTGCCTGCCGTCCCGCTCGCTCTCGCTCTCGCTCTCGCTGTGTGTTACGCGCGTCGTCGAAATGGCAGATCAGGCGGCTACGAACGAGACTGCTGCGGCACCCGCCGCCACCGGCACTACGAAGAAGGCCAAGTCTGCGTCGTCTGCGAAGAAGCCGCGCGCCAAGCCTGCGCACCCGCGCACCTCTGAGATGGTGACGGCCGCCATCAAGAGTCTGAAGGAGCGCGGCGGGTCGTCGCTGCAGGCGATCAAGAAGTACATTGCCGCGCACTACAAGCTGGACGCGGAGAAGCTGGCGCCGTTTATCAAGAAGTACCTCAAGTCGGCCGTCGTGGCGGGCGAGCTGGTGCAGACGAAGGGGAAGGGCGCGTCCGGCTCGTTCAAGCTTGCCGGCGCCGGCGGCGGGGGGGCGGCCGAGGGCGGCAAGGCTCGTGCTGGCGGTGCCAAGAAGAAGCGCGCCGCTCCGGCCAGCAAGGAGAAGAAGGGCGCCCGTGCGGCCGGCGCAAAGAAGGCTGGTGGCGTGAAGGCGGCGACCGGTCGGAAGGCGGGCGCCGCCAAGAAGGCGTCTGCGGCGTCGGCCGCTCCCGCGGGTGCGAAGAAGGCGGCTGCGGCCAAGCCGGCCAAGGCCAAGTCGCCGTCGAAGGCGAAGAAGGCCGCCAAGGTTCCGACGAAGAAGCCGAAGGCGCCGCGCCCGAAGAAGGCGACGACGCCGTCTAAGGCGAAGGCTTCGCCCAAGAAGAAGAAGTAGAGTAGAGGAGAAAGAGATGGGAGAAAGGAAGGGTTTGGCGCTTGACTCCGTCGTCCCCACCCCCCGTCGTCGTCTAGTGGCGCGCAAGAGACGCGCGGCCCAAAACGGCCCTTCTCAGGGCCATCAAAGCACGTCGGGGAAGGTTTTGATTGTCGTGTTGCGTTTGGTGTGGGTGTCTGTCTGTCTGGCGTTTCTGTATGCCCGTGGGGATGCTGTTTGCGTGCCGTGGTGGTTGGATTGCGGGGGTCGGTGGCGGGTGTGGGCGGCGGTAGCGGTAAGCGGTGTTGTTGTTGATTGTCGCCGTGTTTGTGGCGGCGGCCGACGGTTGGTTTTCTGTCACGTTGTTTTGTTTGAATACGTTGGTTGGCTTGCCTGCGTTCGTTCTTCTCGGATGTCTGTCTTGTCTAGTCGTGTCTGGTCTTTGTTGTTTTGTTCCTTTGTGTGTGTGTGTGTGTGTTATGTTTTGCAACGGGGGGCACGTTGAGATGTGGAAGGAGTCGGCGGGGATTTCGGTGGCGTGTAGAGCGAGCGAGCGCGCCTGCCTGGCCGTTGGCCGTCGGAGTGGAGTGCGGGTTTGTTTTAGTGTTTTCGAAACGAAAGCGGCGGCCGGCCGGCCAGCCACCCGTGCGGTGTGACGTCGGCCGTTGGGTATTGTGCGCTTTGAGCGCCGGGGAGGGATGATGTGTGATTGTTGCGCGCTGCTAAGCAGGCAGGCAGAGTGAGCGGGTGTGGCGGACGGACGGGAAGTGGTGGTTGTTGTTTTTGGGTTGCGGGGCGAGAGGCAGGCGACCGACAAAGTTTGCTCGCGACGGAGAGATGTTAGTGGCCCTGAAAAGGGCCGTTTTTGTTTGTGCGGTGCGGTGCCGCGGCGCGGTTTAGGCGCGCTCGCCGCGGATGCGGCGCGCGAGCTGGATGTCCTTGGGCATGATGGTGACGCGCTTGGCGTGGATTGCGCACAGGTTGGTGTCTTCGAAGAGGCCGACGAGGTAGGCCTCGCTGGCCTCCTGCAGGGCCATGACTGCGGAGCTCTGGAAGCGCAGGTCGGTCTTGAAGTCCTGGGCGATCTCGCGCACTAGGCGCTGGAATGGCAGCTTGCGGATGAGCAGCTCTGTGCTCTTCTGGTAGCGCCTGATTTCTCGCAGGGCGACGGTGCCCGGCCTGTAGCGGTGGGGCTTCTTGACGCCTCCGGTGGCGGGCGCGCTCTTCCTCGCCGCCTTGGTGGCGAGCTGTTTGCGCGGCGCCTTTCCGCCGGTGGACTTGCGGGCCGTTTGCTTTGTGCGGGCCATAGCGGTAGCGGAGCGGCGTGCGTGGAGGTTAGGTGCGGCGCGGCGTCCGGTGCTGCCTTGACAACGGGCCCGCGCGCCTCCGTGCTGCGCTTATATGCCCTCGGTTGCGCGTGGTGGGGGGAGGGCGGGCCAGAGTCTATATAGGGGGGCGGCGGGCGCACCTGACACGCAGCTTAGTGGACGCTGCGACGGAAGCAACACCGGCCAGGCGAGATACAGACCAGCTGAGCTTCAAACCGAATAGATTGCCACGACACCTGGAAGAAGCGATCAGCACAAAAAACAGACTCGCCAGGGAATGGCAAAGAACGCGTAATCCGGCCATTAAACGGACGCTCAACAGGATGCGGCGCGAAATCAAAGCCGCGGCCGAAGAACATCGGATCCAGGAGTGGGCGGCGAAAATCTCTTCACTAAACATCGAAGATGGTTCGGCCTGGCAGACAGTCAAGTGCTTTCTCCGCCGGACGATGAAAATCCCACCCCTCCAGGTCGGCGACGACTTCGTTAGCGAGCCGAATGCGAAGGCCAATGCCCTAGCCGACGCGTTCGCCGCTAACTTTACGCCGGTCAACGACCCCATCGACGCAGCACACGTACAACTCGTCAGGGAACGCCTACCGCGTTTCCTTAGAGTAAGGGACCCTGAGGACAACATCACTCCCATCGCTCCCAACGAGGTGAAAGTAGTGCTGCGCCAACTTCAGGGCCGCAAAGCCGCCGGCCACGACCGCATCACAAACGCCCTCCTGAAGCAACTCCCGGACATGGCCGTCGAGAAAATCGCCGAAATCTTCAACGAGGTGCTGAGGTCTGAAGAGTTTCCGAGCGCCTGGAAGCATGCCGAAGTCGTCGCGCTGCCCAAGCCCGGCAAGGACATCCGGCTAGCGAAGAATTACAGACCCATAAGCCTGCTGCCGACGCTCTCAAAACTCTTCGAGAAACTGTATCTGGCGCGGCTGCTACGCCACGTCAACACAGAGGGGCTCCTACCCGACGAACAATTTGGGTTCAGGAGTGAGCACTCGACGACCCAGCAAGTGTTACGACTTGCGGAAGAGGCATTCGGAGCCGTCGACCGACGCGAGTACTTCGGCGCTCTCATGCTCGACGTGTCACGTGCCTTTGACTCAGTGTGGCACGATGGCCTCCTGTATAAGTTACTTACACTGGGGGTTCCCGTGTCACACGTGAGTCTCCTGCAGAGCTATCTACAGGACAGGACGTTTCACGTTCGGGCAGACAGTGGAATTTCCACGGAGCGTCGGATACTCGCGGGTGTACCGCAAGGCTCGGTCGTCGGCCCGATCCTCTATTCGCTGTACACGTCGGACCTTCCGCGGGTAGAGCCTGTCAAACTGGCTCTCTACGCCGACGATACCGCTGTATACAGCCGCAGCAACCAAGTCCACACCCTGCAGCGGCGTCTACAGACGGCAACAACGGCCCTCGAGGAGTGGGCCACAACATGGCGTCTGGCCTACAACCCGGAAAAGAGCCAGGCACTAATCATCGCGCTGCGCCCAGTTCCTCAAGGCGCGCCGCAGCTGACAGTCCGTGGAAGGGCAGTACCATGGAGCAACAGCGCCAAATATCTTGGCGTCACGTTCGACAGTCGTCTCACGTGGCGCCAACACATAGAAGAGGTGAGGAGAAAGGCACTGGGACGGCTACGCCTCCTATACCCAGTCATCAACCCCACCTCAACCTTACCAGAAGAGCTAGGTCTCACGCTCTACAAGGCAACCATCAGGCCGCTGTTTGACTACGCAGCGGTCGTATGGGGCAACGCAGCTGAGACCAACATCCGCCGCCTTCAAAGAGTGCAAAACAGAGCTTTGAGGGCGGTACTACACCTCCCGCCGGACTTCAACACGGAGGAACTCCACGTCATCGCGGACGTCCCAACACTCCGACAGCGGTTCCAGAGAGCCGCGCGAACTTTTTATGAGAAGACCGCGAACTCGCGCAACCCATTAGTGCGAGTACTCGGCCAACGACCTCACTGGCGCGCAACACTACGCTGGCCAGACTTACTTCGCCATCTGGATGATTGAGCCGAAGTAAAGACATTCTCGAAACAGTGTTCATTGTGCAGAACAAGATATAGACAATAAGAAAAGACTTTCCCTAGATTTAAGACATAGACACTAGAAGGAACAGCGCCAATGGCGCTACAGACTTCTATAAGTGAATGGAGACGCAGATCACTGCGTCCCACGACATTGCACAGTTGCTGGGCGCAGCGTCGAGTCAGCGATGCCACGCGGAACGGACGCGTGCGTCGAGCGCTCCGCTCCGCTGCTCGCTGCAGCAACGACGACCGACACAGCGGACAGGGCCGCGTCCCTGCACGCTGCGAGAGGCGAGTCGAGCACCTCGGATGTACGCCCGCGTTTTCCCGAGTGTGCTCCCCCTCAACCCGATGCCGCGAACGGTAAGCATCGCCGCAATAGTGTTCCACTGGACACCCTCGCGACCGAAACCGTGTTCCCGGACGAGCCGGACGTGCCGCGCGCGTTGAAATCGAGTGCATTAAACGTGACGCAGCTTCCGGAGCAGCCGGCAGGCGACTCCGTGACACAGTCCCCACAGGAGGCGCTGCAGACTTTAGTGAACATGCTACCATCTGCAACTGCAAATACTACATATCGTGCAGAACCGATGGAGCAGGAAGCAGCCACTAACAAGAGCGAGGAGGTCGTCTCTCGCAAGCGCGCGAACACTGACGACGCGGGATCGGAGGTGCAAAAATACCTCAAGAAGAAGAACGGCAGCGAACACCAGCAGCCCGCCACAAAGCGCGACCGGCGTATCGCACGCCCGCGCAACGCAACCGGCGAAGACGGCTTTGTCAGGCCGAAGAAAACCGCCAGACCAGCTCCAGCAGCAGCTACACAGCAGCCGATCAGCACCGCAAATCTGTTCGATGCCCTCTCAGACAGCGAGGGAGAAGAAGAACAGACCAGCAGTGTAAAACAAGGTCGTGCTCCACCGCCAATAGTATTGGAGTACGAGAAGGACTACCGCAGCCTGCAAATCACACTGAACGCAGTGCTCGGAAGAAACAATTATCGTGTGTGTGTAAGCGGCGATTCAGTGTATAAAGTGCGTGTGCAGACAACCGAACTGTACAACAAGCTACACAACGCTGCAAGAAGCCAAGGACTGCGATTCTATACCTTTGCAGCCACCAGGAAGCGGCCTTTGAAGGTCGTATTCAAGAGAGTACCCATGAAATACTCTTGCGACCACATCAAAGAAGACCTCGAGGAACTAGGTTATGTTGTTCACTCGGTCGTGAAAATGAGGGACCCGAAAACAAATCGTCGCGGCCCTCTAGTGCTCATCACAGCGGACAACACGGAGAAAAACCGTGAGTTATACAACTTAAAAATGCTAGGCGCGTGTGAAATCACCGTCGAGAACTTACGCAGTAGCGGAGGACATGCGCAGTGTTTCAGGTGCCTTCAGCCAGGACACGTGGAACGACACTGCGGTATGAAGGAGTATTGCATACGATGTGCGGAGCCTCATGCCACGAATGCGTGCGACAAGGCTGGCGAACCGTACAAAGACTTTCCGGCGAAGTGTAAGCTGTGTGGTGGACCGCATGTTGCTACATATCGCGGCTGCCCACGGCACAAGGAGTTTCAAGCCCGTCTGCGCACAGCACAGGCGAAGAACAAAGCGGCTGTTTCGGCGGGAAACGCCCGTGTGGCGGGAAACGCCGGCGCGGGGCCGGAAGCAGAAACAAAGAGCGGCCGACGCCGCCGAGGTCGTCGCAGAAGGTCAAGGTACTCTGCGCCACACCCAGGTAACCTCCCACCACGACAGATGGCAGAGCGGCAAGCCGCACAGCCGAAAGCAGCCCGCGTACAAAATGGTGGCCAAGCCCCGCCCAACACCGACGCGAGCGCAATAGGAGCAGCTGGCGCGCAGCGCGAGGCTCAGGTAGTCCCGCCGCCCGCGCAGCCGGCCGCGAACAATGGCGGGCCACCGGCCCCGAACAATGGCGGCCAGGCCCCCACCGCGGCGGCCATCACGCCGCAACGACCAATCACCGGACAGCGCGGCGCGCAGGTAGCTGCGCCACGCCGCAGCCCGGAGGCAAACCAGAGCGCGCGCCGGTGGGAAGCAACTGCGCCCTCCGTACAAAATGGTGGGCAGGCGGCACTGCAACTGGCCGACTTCCCGGCCCTGCGTGAACGCCGACGCCCTGGTAGCACCCAGCAAGACACCCGCCATTTTGTCGACAGCAGCAATGGCGGACAGCACGCCGACCGCCATGACGGAAGCGGCCGCTGCTGCACAACACAAGCCGACCGCCTAGACGCCGTCGGCAGCTTGAGCGCCGCCTATGAGCGCATGCTGGCGTCTATGGAGCAGCGCATGTTCGCGATGATGGAGAAGTTCATGTCCATAGTCGCGAACATGATCGGCGAGCTCCCAGCCAAGATGACGGCCGCACTACAGCAGGCAATCCAGACCAACGCATCCCAGCAACATGGCCCGACAAATTAAAGTGTGCCTATGGAATGCCCGCGGCCTCCGCGAACAGGCCGCCGAATTTCGCGAACTCCTGAGACGCGAAAACATAGACGTCTGCCTCCTAACAGAAACTTTCCTTAAGCCAGGCGTCCGAGTAGGCGTTTCAAACTACACCTGCCACCGCAACGATCGGCTCACAAGAGGTGGGGGCACGGCAATTTACATTCGCCGCTCCCTCAAACACCACCAGGTCCACATTCCGCCGCTGGAGGCCATCGAAGCAACAGTCGTAGCTGTCGAGACCGCGCACGGCAAAATCACCCTCGGTGCCATCTACAAGCCGCCGAAGAAACAACTGGTAGAAGACCTAAATAAGTTGCTATCGCTCCCAGGCAGACTCCTGCTTGGAGGCGACTACAACTCCAAGAACCAAGTATGGCACTCGAGGGTGACAACTCCGAACGGAAGACGCCTCCAACGTCTCGTCGAGCGGCATGGCGCCGTTGTTGTCGCACCCCACGAGCCTACAATTTTTCCGTCGAGAGGCGCGCCGGACATTATCGACGTCATGATCAACAAAGGCGTCCGACAAAATATCACCGCCAGTACAAGGACCTTACTAAATTCGGACCATGCACCGGTGATCTTCGAGGTAGAATCAGAACTTGCACCTCAAACTCGGCGAGGACTTGACCTGCGCGGCATAAACTGGGAACGTTTCCGTGAAAACATCGTGGGCGCACTGGAACGACTCCCAAGCCCGGCCGAACACGGAACAAGCGCCGCCTTAGAACACCTGACACGCAGCTTAGTGGACGCTGCGACGGAAGCAACACCGGCCAGGCGAGATACAGACCAGCTGAGCTTCAAACCGAATAGATTGCCACGACACCTGGAAGAAGCGATCAGCACAAAAAACAGACTCGCCAGGGAATGGCAAAGAACGCGTAATCCGGCCATTAAACGGACGCTCAACAGGATGCGGCGCGAAATCAAAGCCGCGGCCGAAGAACATCGGATCCAGGAGTGGGCGGCGAAAATCTCTTCACTAAACATCGAAGATGGTTCGGCCTGGCAGACAGTCAAGTGCTTTCTCCGCCGGACGATGAAAATCCCACCCCTCCAGGTCGGCGACGACTTCGTTAGCGAGCCGAATGCGAAGGCCAATGCCCTAGCCGACGCGTTCGCCGCTAACTTTACGCCGGTCAACGACCCCATCGACGCAGCACACGTACAACTCGTCAGGGAACGCCTACCGCGTTTCCTTAGAGTAAGGGACCCTGAGGACAACATCACTCCCATCGCTCCCAACGAGGTGAAAGTAGTGCTGCGCCAACTTCAGGGCCGCAAAGCCGCCGGCCACGACCGCATCACAAACGCCCTCCTGAAGCAACTCCCGGACATGGCCGTCGAGAAAATCGCCGAAATCTTCAACGAGGTGCTGAGGTCTGAAGAGTTTCCGAGCGCCTGGAAGCATGCCGAAGTCGTCGCGCTGCCCAAGCCCGGCAAGGACATCCGGCTAGCGAAGAATTACAGACCCATAAGCCTGCTGCCGACGCTCTCAAAACTCTTCGAGAAACTGTATCTGGCGCGGCTGCTACGCCACGTCAACACAGAGGGGCTCCTACCCGACGAACAATTTGGGTTCAGGAGTGAGCACTCGACGACCCAGCAAGTGTTACGACTTGCGGAAGAGGCATTCGGAGCCGTCGACCGACGCGAGTACTTCGGCGCTCTCATGCTCGACGTGTCACGTGCCTTTGACTCAGTGTGGCACGATGGCCTCCTGTATAAGTTACTTACACTGGGGGTTCCCGTGTCACACGTGAGTCTCCTGCAGAGCTATCTACAGGACAGGACGTTTCACGTTCGGGCAGACAGTGGAATTTCCACGGAGCGTCGGATACTCGCGGGTGTACCGCAAGGCTCGGTCGTCGGCCCGATCCTCTATTCGCTGTACACGTCGGACCTTCCGCGGGTAGAGCCTGTCAAACTGGCTCTCTACGCCGACGATACCGCTGTATACAGCCGCAGCAACCAAGTCCACACCCTGCAGCGGCGTCTACAGACGGCAACAACGGCCCTCGAGGAGTGGGCCACAACATGGCGTCTGGCCTACAACCCGGAAAAGAGCCAGGCACTAATCATCGCGCTGCGCCCAGTTCCTCAAGGCGCGCCGCAGCTGACAGTCCGTGGAAGGGCAGTACCATGGAGCAACAGCGCCAAATATCTTGGCGTCACGTTCGACAGTCGTCTCACGTGGCGCCAACACATAGAAGAGGTGAGGAGAAAGGCACTGGGACGGCTACGCCTCCTATACCCAGTCATCAACCCCACCTCAACCTTACCAGAAGAGCTAGGTCTCACGCTCTACAAGGCAACCATCAGGCCGCTGTTTGACTACGCAGCGGTCGTATGGGGCAACGCAGCTGAGACCAACATCCGCCGCCTTCAAAGAGTGCAAAACAGAGCTTTGAGGGCGGTACTACACCTCCCGCCGGACTTCAACACGGAGGAACTCCACGTCATCGCGGACGTCCCAACACTCCGACAGCGGTTCCAGAGAGCCGCGCGAACTTTTTATGAGAAGACCGCGAACTCGCGCAACCCATTAGTGCGAGTACTCGGCCAACGACCTCACTGGCGCGCAACACTACGCTGGCCAGACTTACTTCGCCATCTGGATGATTGAGCCGAAGTAAAGACATTCTCGAAACAGTGTTCATTGTGCAGAACAAGATATAGACAATAAGAAAAGACTTTCCCTAGATTTAAGACATAGACACTAGAAGGAACAGCGCCAATGGCGCTACAGACTTCTATAAGTGAATGGAGACGCAGATCACTGCGTCCCACGACATTGCACAGTTGCTGCTGCTGGGCGCAGACCGTAGCCGACTCGCCAGCCGCTGCAGCTGCTGTTTGTGCACGTTTTGCTTTGCCCGAGGAAGGAAGGATGACAGGCCGCGGCAAGGGAGGAAAGGGGCTCGGCAAGGGTGGCGCCAAGCGGCACCGCAAGGTGTTGCGCGACAACATCCAGGGCATCACGAAGCCCGCCATCCGCCGCCTGGCTCGCAGGGGCGGCGTGAAGCGCATCTCTGGTCTGATCTACGAGGAGACCCGCGGGGTGCTGAAGGTGTTCCTGGAGAACGTGATCCGCGACGCGGTGACGTACACTGAGCACGCCAAGCGCAAGACTGTGACGGCCATGGACGTGGTGTACGCCCTGAAGAGGCAGGGGCGCACCCTGTACGGTTTCGGCGGTTAGGCTGCGTCGCAGCGGGCGCTGGCCTTCCCGCGGCCGTGCTTGTGGGTGGGAGAGACTAGAAAACGGCCCTTTTCAGGGCCACCACACTGTTCGGAAGTTGAAAAGTGCGAAAGAGTCTGTGTTGTTTGTTTGTTTCTTTCTTTCCGTTTGAGCGACGTGATGTGACTGGGAGGGGAGAAGGAAAGGAAACGTGTCATGTGGCTGGCTGTGTGTGGGAGCTGCTTCGTTTGTGTTTGTTATTGTGTGTCGTTGTATCGATCGCGACGGAGATGGCGGGCTGTGTGTTGTTGTGCGAGAGGCGGTGATTATTTGCTTGCGTGGTTTGGCTCTGTGTGTTTGCGGCGGCGTTGGGGTTTCCGAGGCAAGGCGTGTGGGCACAGGCGGCCGGATCAGCTGTTTCGTTCGTGTCGACGGCCGTTGCGCGCGGGAGTGGAGGGCGGTGTGTCGACACGCCTCCCTGTAACAATGGTCATTATTGCTGCCGTTGTCGTTTGGAAGGCGACTGCGACCGTGCAAAATGAATGAATGTGTGTGTGTGTGTTTGTTGGGCCACACGGGCTGTGTGGACGACAAGATGGCGGACGTGCGCCGGCGGCGGCTGTGCTGTGAAAGTGCAAAGTTAAAACAAAACAAGGTGCGGCGAGGACGACTGAAATTTTGCTTTGGACGTAGGTTTGTGTGGTGGCCCTGAAAAGGGCCGATTGTTGTGGGCCGGGCCGAGCCGAGCCGGCAAAGCGCGTTGCGTGCAGGGGAGCACGCGGCGCTGCGATTGCCTTGGCCTCCTTTAGGCCTTCTTCTCGGTCTTCTTTGGCAGCAGGACGGCCTGGATGTTGGGCAGGACACCACCCTGTGCGATGGTGACGCCCGACAGGAGCTTGTTGAGCTCCTCGTCGTTGCGGATGGCAAGCTGCAGGTGGCGCGGGATGATGCGCGTCTTCTTGTTGTCGCGGGCCGCGTTTCCGGCCAGCTCGAGCACCTCAGCCGCGAGGTACTCCATGACGGCGGCGAGGTAGACGGGCGCCCCGGCGCCGACGCGCTCTGCGTAGTTTCCCTTGCGCAGGAGGCGGTGGATTCTGCCGACCGGGAACTGGAGCCCAGCCCTGCTTGAGCGGGACTTTGACTTGCCCTTGACTTTGCCTCCCTTTCCGCGTCCGGACATGGCGATGGGCTAGCGACGGTGCACACGAAACGGAAACGAAAACGACCGGTGCGAGCGGCAGCGAGTCGAGCAGCGGAGTGCGTGCCGGCGCAGCCGGGGTGGGGGTGCTTTATGGGCTCGGGTGCGGCGGCCGGTTGCGCGCGCGCCCCATTGGTCGGCGGCCGCAACAGGGCGAGCTGGTAAAGGTGCGGCGGCGGCTGGCGGCGGGTGCCACTGTGTGGGGAGACGCTGACTAGAGCGGAGCGCTTGCTACTGGTGTTGCTGCTGCCGTACGTTCGTTCGAGATGCCGCCCAAGACTAGCGGGAAGGCCGCCAAGAAGGCTGGCAAGGCGCAGAAGAACATTTCGAAGGGCGACAAGAAGAAGAAGCGCAAGAGGAAGGAGAGCTATGCCATCTACATCTACAAGGTGCTGAAGCAGGTGCACCCTGACACGGGCATCTCGTCGAAGGCGATGAGCATCATGAACAGCTTCGTGAACGACATTTTCGAGCGCATTGCGGCCGAGGCTTCTCGCCTGGCGCACTACAACAAGCGCTCGACCATCACGTCCCGCGAGATCCAGACCGCTGTGCGGCTGTTGCTGCCTGGCGAGCTGGCCAAGCACGCCGTGAGCGAGGGCACGAAGGCGGTGACCAAGTACACGAGCTCCAAGTAAGGAGGTGGCTCTGGAGTGGAAGGAAGGATGGAGAAGGCTCCTCCGTTGCGAGAGCGGCAAAACGGCCCTTTTCAGGGCCACCAACTTGCCTTTTGCGGGAAGGGCGGAATTGTTGTTGTTGTTGTTTGTGTGGACGGCTGTGATGTATGTGTGCATTTTGATTGTGGGTGGGGGGGGGGCGCGTCAAAGCGTGTTGCGGGGGACGGCCACGAGGTTGGTCGCCGTGGCGTGGAATGGTGGCACGCCTCGTTGGAGTGGTTTTGACCCATTGGTGGTGGTGTGTGTGTGTTACCTGTCTGCGAGGGGGGACAGTGCGATCGGCGACTTTTGTGTCACCGTAACGACGGCCGTTTGCGGGTTTGTTTTTTGCACATCATACATGGCGAGGGTGAAATGTGAAATGTTTTTGTTTGGTTTTTTTTTGCCGCCCACTATTCCCTTTGCTGTACGCCGAGTTTGACAATGGTGCGACGTAACTGCAGCGTGGAGGTGTGTGAGTGACGTTGAAATTGAACGTGCCATTAAGACGCATTGTTGTTGTATTGTACTGTACGTGTACGGCGACACGCACGATGATGTACCATTCGACTCTGATTTTTGATAGCCGTGTCTGACTGATTGCGTACGACGCACGCACACCGATGTCGTCATTCAAGATGCACGCGTGTCCAGTGCAGTACAGTAAGCGCGACGCTAGACGGCGGCGGCGGCGGCGGCGGCGGCGGCGGCGGTCGTCGTTTGTTTGGCGAATGTCTGTACACGTGTTTGTCTGTGTCCATCCGGTATGTATGTGTTTGTTTGAAAGTGTTTTGTGTGTCGGTGACGTGGTCCGATCCGTCGCCCCCTGAGTAACTGTCGATCGGCGCGATAGACCGGCGTCACGCAACTGAACCGAAGTCTTGGGCACACCCGTCATACTGTTGTACACCGTCGCGCTGAGAACGGTGACGAAAGGTTGACTTTGATCGGTCGAATGTCTGGGCAGAACGTGAGGAATGAGGCAAGAGTGCAAGGAGGGGGGGCAAAAGAGAGAGGAAGGGAAAAAGGGGAGAAACGCATTCGTAGAGCAACGGAACGTTCCCGTGTCGGAGGCGTATTGGAGCCGCACTGAAATGCGTTTAACGGCGGCGCGGCTGCAAGTGTCTGCCGTGGTGAACGTTACCTTTGACGGCTGCATTGGGCTTTGCTTTTGCTTTTGCTTTTGCTTTCGCTTTCGCTTTCGCTTTCGCTTTCCCGGATGTACGTAACGTTTGTTGATATGGTTGTGAGGAAGAGTGTATGACAGTGCCGTGCCGTCCATGTTCGTGTGCCCTCCCATTGTGTGTATGCTATTGTCTGTGTACTTGAATGATGTATGTAGGTGTTAGTGGACATGTTTCACCAGTGGGGGGAAATGGATCGTCGATAGTTGGCGTCACTCTGTCACGGTCGAGATGACGCACCCTCCGTACAGAAAGGTGTCGAGAAAGTGTGTGTGTGTGTGTGTGCGTCCGTGAATTGGCAGTGTTTGGAGGTGGGCGTGCCCTGCATGTGGCCCGGAAGGCTGTTCGTTTGGCGGTAGTGTTGTGTGGACAGGGGAGGGGCATGCGTAACGCTGCTGGCATGGCATTTCGGGAGATGGGAGGGGGCAAACGAGGAGCGGCGGCCAAAGAAAGGCGGGACGGGGAGGGGCGCGGTGTGGGTGGCTTGCGCCTGTGCTCGGCGTTGTGGTTTGTGCAAAAGAGGAGGAGAAAAACAATGAGTTGCCAGGGAGGGGAGCGGTGTTGTGTTGTGGTTGTCGTGGTGTAGCCGCAGACGCGGCTGTCAGTGAACGTGGCGAGACGGACGGATGCGCGGAGGGGCGGGGGCGGCGCATTTCGCCGGTGCCGTGCCGTGCCGTGCCGTGCCTGACAGCCGCGTGGTCGCTGTGTTGTTGGTGGCGTGGGGGCGAGGAGAGTACCGTACGGGTGTGCTTGTGCGCCGGAAATGGCACACTGCGCCTGCCCGTCTTGGAGGCTGATGGCTGTGGTGTGGAAATGGGGCGCGGTGATGTTGAAGCAGTTGAAGAACAGAAAAGAAACCAAGAAAACGGGAGGCGTGATGCGGCGGTGGTGGTGAGAGCGGGAAAAACAAAACAAACAAAAAAAAAACAACAAAAAAAAGAAGGAAAAACAACAAGAAACAAAAAAGAAAACAAAAAGTCTATCAATATTAGAATGTAAATGGAAATGGAAATGGACCCAGGTATAACCTCCCTGCACAAATAGCAGAGAGTCCGATGATAATAGAAATGTGCCAGAATGTTAACGTCCCTACAAAACAAACCCAACGATAATATTAATGAAAGAATGAACCGTATGTAACATTGCAACAGACATAATGAAACCTGATAAATTGTATAAGGGCAGCAGCGTTGACCTTTGGCCCTGTATTCAGAATAAAAAGAGCCAAAGATCGTCACCCCAATGAAAAAGACACTGAAACACGTATGTAACATAGCAGCGATGGCGAGACATTGTAGCATCTGTGACCAGAGAGTTTGCGCTGGACCGCGCGAGTGTTGCGAGCGGTTCTCAGTCAGTCAGTCAGTCAGTCGGTCGGTCGTTGCGAGTCTGTAGGTCTGTCTAGTTGAGGGCTGTACTCTGTCAGTAGTCGTCGCGTGCAGTACGCTAATAGTCGTCATGCAGAGCGGTCGGTCAGTAGTAGCAGCCGAGTGCGGTTGTGTGATGTAGGCGGTCGGCAACACTGGTCAAGATGGTGAATAAGGTATACTGTGAATTAATATAATCATTAGATAATGAACAATTTTATTTATTGTAATTATTCTCCAACAAGTTCCCCAATAATAATTTTTATTTCAAAAGCATTTTTCAAACATTTAATTTTTTATTGAACTGAAGAGTTCGTTGCACTTCACATTTCATTCCACTTCTTTGAAGAAAAATTTCACTAAAATCACAAAAAAAAAAGAGAATATTATTATTTGCAATGCAGTTCCTCCAAGCGCTGCGCAACAAACAAGAGCAGAAATGTGACATCCATTTATTCTGAGGTAAGACTTTAATTCTGATTGTTTTGCACAGGGCCAAAGACCGATATTTCGGTTTAATTGAAGTTTCTTGTCACTGAACGGACTTTTAAATGTTGTGAAGAATTTATATTTGAGTCAGATTGCGAATTTAACATTTTTGTTGCCATTTTCAATACCTCTCATTGTGGGCGAGGTTACAATTAGCGCAATGTCCATTAGCATCCGTAAATAACATTGTCCATTATTTTAAATTTTGCGGGGAGGTTACAACGCACAAAAAAAAAAAAACAAAACAAGAAATTGCATTTGTATCCGCTCCTCAATTGTAGATACCCCTTACACAGCTGTGTGCAATGAATGAGTGCTGGCTGGTAATTAATTGCACTCCTTGGAGGGAAATGCCATAGGAAGTAGTCTTTAAAAAGTGAATGTTTTTCGTTAAAAGACAAAAGTTACTTTAGAAAAAAGTAATAGTGGGGCTTTTTGTCGTTGAACAAAATAAGTACAATGAACATACGTTATCAGATTTGCGCAAAATGCAGCTTCACACCACCTTTTGATTATAACACAATATACTATACATCGTCCCGAACCGTGACCAGAGTCGCGAGACGAGCAGAGCACGCCGCCGACGCCCGCTCAGTACAACCGTCCACCCGCTACTACTGTCGACCGACTACTACCTCTCCCGACTCGCGCTACAATATATATAACAACTGTTCCTGGCGACCCGGTGCGTGCCACTACTGTCGTCTGGCGCGGTCCAAGCGCCGACTAGCAACGATAAATAACTCTCTGGTCAGACAGAGATGCTGTCATGCCTCGCCATCGCTCTGGTAATGAATACATACGTGTTGCAGCGTGCGTACCACCGGAACACGCAGTGGCGGAGCCAAAGACTGTGTTGTCGAGGTCGAGTGCGAGCGGGAAGAGAGGCAGCGTCGGCACGGAGATGCAAGCGAGCGCGAGACGCACGGGGGCTGCGGCGTGGCGCGTTTGCGGTCGGCGCCTTTGGTGGCAACGGCCGGGACAAGCAGCGGTGTATGGTGTGGTGCGGGGCGGACAGGGGCGGCGGTGGACGGGGAGGAGGCGGCGCGACGACGGCATGGGGGCGAAAACGGGACGGGGGACGGCGGATGTTGAGAGGCGTCACGCGCGGACAGGACACAGACACAGAGACACACAGATTGGAAAGGGAGGGTGCGCGGTAATAATAGTTGGGAATGTGCGTACCGTGCGGGACGGGAGTGGGCGAGGAACACGGTCGTGGCCCCTGTTTTGGGTGCGTGTGATGACGTCGGTGTGTTGTGGGAAGGGAAGGTGCTGTGGCGGCGGCGCGTAATGGGCGTAGGCCGAAAAGAGAAAGGAACGTCGGCAGTGTGTTGGCAAGCGTCGGTTCGACTGCGACGTTGATGGGCAGGGCAGGGCGAGGTTAATGGTGGTAGGAGTAGGCGTGTGGGCGCACAAAATCTGCCGCTGCAGGCGGTGCCGTAACCGCCATGGCGGGAAGGAGAGAGGGCCAAAGAAAGAAAGAAAGAAAGAAAGAAAGAAGAAAACAAAAAAAAAAAAAAAAAGGAGGAGGGGGGGGCGAAAGTGGAGAGGCGGTGGTGTGAGAAGGGCGGGGGCGGAAGGAAGGCAGGAAGGACAAGAGGCGAGGCGACGGCTTGCTTTGTGTATCGGTCGGTCTCTGGCTATGCTTCGTTTTCTGCAGCAGGGTCGGTGCGCGGCGTGGCTCGCGGCAGTGGGAACGCCTGGCGGCTGGACGGCCAGCAATGCGGTTGGATGGGCGGCCACAGCACCGCACCTGTGCCCGAGGAGGAGACGCTGGCGGCGGGCCCTGAGGTGAGGCCGGCTCGGCTCGGCTGGGGCTGTGGATGTGTAGGTGTGCGCCGCTGCTGCAACAACGAGTAAAACGCGAGAAGAAGGGATGGCGGTAGAGAGAGGAAAAAAAAAAGGTCGTGTTGTGTTGATGCGCAGGCAGACGCGTACAGAGAGACGAGCCCGGTCTGCAGCAGGGTGTGGCCGTGCCGAGTGCAGAGCAGCGGCGGCTCGGTTCGGTTCGGCCCGGCCCGGCCCGGCCCGGCGGGCCGCGCTGTTGTCGCGGACGTGAGCGCCCCCTGGCGGGTGGCCGGAGGCGGCGCGGCGTGTTGGACGTGTGGCTGGTGGCAGTGCACAATTTGCGAGTGGCTGGCGGTGTGGTGTGGCGGTTGGCGCGTCGGGCGGCGGAGAGAGAGAGAGAGGGGGAGGAGAGGTATGTGTTGCGGGCGCCCTTTGCTGCGCTGCGTCGTTGCGTGTGCCGTACAGGGCGGGCGCTTGTCGACTGTGTGGGCGGTGTGGCGAATTGGCGTGAAACGGCTGCCGAGAGGTGTGTGGTAGCGAGCCGGTCGGTGTCAGTGCGAAGGGGAATGTGCGTGCGTTTGGCGGTTTCGGTGTGCTTTTTGCGGCGTGAGAGTGGGGAATTAGTGGGGCCGGCTGTTGTGTTGGTTCCTTGTGTCTTGTGTCGCGTAGCTTGATGGCAACGTGGAAGGACGCCGGTTTCGTTTCGAGCCTTGCGTGTGGTTGTCGACGTTGACTGGTTGGCGTGTGCATGTGTGGGTCGCGAGTGCGTTTTTGGCTGGCTGTGTGTGTGTGTGTGTGTGTGTGTGTGTGTGTGTGTGTGTGTGTTTTGGGGGGGAAGGGGGAGGCGGTGGTGAAAGTGCAGTCGTTGCCACGGGCGCGTCGTCGGGTGGGGCTGGGGCTGTGCGTCGTGGCGGAAAGGTGGTAGGTTGCGGGAAGCGAGCCCGTCGTTGACGGTGTCGCGTGAGTTGTGACTCGAGTGGGGCGCGGGGCGCGGGACAGGAGCAGCGTGCCGCTGCGTCGTGGTCGTCAGCAGAGGCTGTGCGTGTGCTTGTCCTTTTTGTGGGCGGTTCGTGCGAGGCGTTTTTTGTTTCGTGTTGCCCTAGTTGTTAGTTTATTTTTTTTTTGTGTTTGTTATTTTGAGACGACGACTGGTTGGTGGCGTGCGCGCGAAGTGGCGGTGTGCGCTTCCCGTGTCGTTTTGTTTTTGTTTGGTTTTTTTGTTTTTGTGTGTTTTTTTTTTTTGCACTGGGCCCCGGGGGGTGGGTGGGTGCGTGTGTGTCGATTGCCGGCTGGCGAAAGGTGCGCCATCGGCGGGGTGGGTCGCCGGCACAAGTAGAGGCGGCGGCGTTGTTGCTGTTGTTGTGTGGTGTTTGTTTTGTTCGGCTGTGTCGGCGAGCTGTGTTGCGGTGCGTGTGAATGGTGGTGCAAAAGTGCTGGCGTTGGGGCTGCGACTGCGACGGCGGCGAGCCGCGGGCGCGCATGATAGTGATGTTGTGAACAGCGGCTGTGTACGGTAGTGGTGTTGTTGTAGCACGACGTGCATCCGGGCCGGCGCGGAAAGCGCAGTTGCGGGCGGTTGCCCTTCGGTGCCAGCCATGTCGCGTGAGCGGCGGGTTGCTCTGGTGTCGACACGTGGTGCTCTGGGTTGTTGTGTGGTGCCCTTTGGCCGGTGGGGGTGGTTCGCGTGTGTCTCGTTCGCGCTCGGTATCTGGTCGTGGTCGTGCTGCTCCCCCGTCTGTCGGCGGTTTTCGACGTCGTCTGTACGTTTTTGTTCGTTTGCGGCGTGCCTGCCGACGTCGTCCCGTCGCGACCTTTCAACCGAAAGTGTGGCGCCCGAAGGTGAACGAACGTAACCCTGACCTCGGCGCTTTACGCTGAGCCGAGCGAACCGAACCTAACCTGTGGTGTGGCGAGGTGAGCTCAGCCTGTGAGCCCCTAACGTCTACGTAAGGTAAGCTGTCCGGCTGACGCCTCACGTTTGAACGCTTTTTTTTAACCTAGCACTGACCCCTTAACCTAACGTGTAACCTAACCTAACCTCTGACGCCTGACGTGTTTGAATGCTTAACCTAAGTTTGACGCTTAACCTAACCCAAGTCCCCTTAACCTAACCCACGTCCACCTAACCCTAACCTAACCTAGACGTGTAAACGTAATGTGTAACGCGTAACGTGTAAGGTCGGCTGTCGTGTGTGCTGACGGCAGATTGGGTTGGTCTGTAGATTCGGATTGCGGTTTGCCTCGGTCGAGGGGTTGGGTCGGAAGCGGCGAGGGGCGGCGGCGCCTGTTGCGCAGGCGGCGTCCGTTTGCGGCGGGCAATTGTTGATAAACGGCTGTGAATGTTGGCGGGCGAGAGGAGGAGGACGGCGCGCGATGTGGCCCGACGGCTGCGGGCCGATCGGGAAACGGCGGGAGGGCGACGGAAGGCGATGGGGCGGCGGAGGCGCGTTTGCACGGCCGTCATCGCCGCACGCCTCGGCTTGTGTGGCTGTGGCGCCGGCCGCGCTGGCCGGGCTGCCGCGGCGACGGTGTGGGAGTTTTGCCGAAGGTTTGGCCATTGTGGCGGGTCGTCGGCTGGGGCTGTGGGGGCGGCATTTGGGCGGGGGCGGCGATTCTCGGCGGGCCGACCCAGGCTGTAGCGCGCGGTAGCTGCAGTTTGGCCGTGGTTTGCGGCGCTGCCGTGGCGACTGGTTGGCGACTGTGGTGTGGCTGTGTGTAGCCCCATCCTCGGTGGTTTGAAAGGCGCGGGCGGTTGTGGCGCAGGTTTGGGGCTGCTCCGCACAGGCTGTCGGACGTTGGGCGGTAGCAAGCGCGGGAGGCGCGGCGCGGCGGCGCGCAGAGTGGCGGCCGCTCTCTCGGCCGTCCGCGCCCGCCCGCGACACTGGCTGGGCCTTGTGATTCTCTGCTCTGCTGCTGTGCTGTGCTTGCGTGCCTGCCTGCCGTCCCGCTCGCTCTCGCTCTCGCTCTCGCTGTGTGTTACGCGCGTCGTCGAAATGGCAGATCAGGCGGCTACGAACGAGACTGCTGCGGCACCCGCCGCCACCGGCACTACGAAGAAGGCCAAGTCTGCGTCGTCTGCGAAGAAGCCGCGCGCCAAGCCTGCGCACCCGCGCACCTCTGAGATGGTGACGGCCGCCATCAAGAGTCTGAAGGAGCGCGGCGGGTCGTCGCTGCAGGCGATCAAGAAGTACATTGCCGCGCACTACAAGCTGGACGCGGAGAAGCTGGCGCCGTTTATCAAGAAGTACCTCAAGTCGGCCGTCGTGGCGGGCGAGCTGGTGCAGACGAAGGGGAAGGGCGCGTCCGGCTCGTTCAAGCTTGCCGGCGCCGGCGGCGGGGGGGCGGCCGAGGGCGGCAAGGCTCGTGCTGGCGGTGCCAAGAAGAAGCGCGCCGCTCCGGCCAGCAAGGAGAAGAAGGGCGCCCGTGCGGCCGGCGCAAAGAAGGCTGGTGGCGTGAAGGCGGCGACCGGTCGGAAGGCGGGCGCCGCCAAGAAGGCGTCTGCGGCGTCGGCCGCTCCCGCGGGTGCGAAGAAGGCGGCTGCGGCCAAGCCGGCCAAGGCCAAGTCGCCGTCGAAGGCGAAGAAGGCCGCCAAGGTTCCGACGAAGAAGCCGAAGGCGCCGCGCCCGAAGAAGGCGACGACGCCGTCTAAGGCGAAGGCTTCGCCCAAGAAGAAGAAGTAGAGTAGAGGAGAAAGAGATGGGAGAAAGGAAGGGTTTGGCGCTTGACTCCGTCGTCCCCACCCCCCGTCGTCGTCTAGTGGCGCGCAAGAGACGCGCGGCCCAAAACGGCCCTTCTCAGGGCCATCAAAGCACGTCGGGGAAGGTTTTGATTGTCGTGTTGCGTTTGGTGTGGGTGTCTGTCTGTCTGGCGTTTCTGTATGCCCGTGGGGATGCTGTTTGCGTGCCGTGGTGGTTGGATTGCGGGGGTCGGTGGCGGGTGTGGGCGGCGGTAGCGGTAAGCGGTGTTGTTGTTGATTGTCGCCGTGTTTGTGGCGGCGGCCGACGGTTGGTTTTCTGTCACGTTGTTTTGTTTGAATACGTTGGTTGGCTTGCCTGCGTTCGTTCTTCTCGGATGTCTGTCTTGTCTAGTCGTGTCTGGTCTTTGTTGTTTTGTTCCTTTGTGTGTGTGTGTGTGTGTTATGTTTTGCAACGGGGGGCACGTTGAGATGTGGAAGGAGTCGGCGGGGATTTCGGTGGCGTGTAGAGCGAGCGAGCGCGCCTGCCTGGCCGTTGGCCGTCGGAGTGGAGTGCGGGTTTGTTTTTGTGTTTTCGAAACGAAAGCGGCGGCCGGCCGGCCAGCCACCCGTGCGGTGTGACGTCGGCCGTTGGGTATTGTGCGCTTTGAGCGCCGGGGAGGGATGATGTGTGATTGTTGCGCGCTGCTAAGCAGGCAGGCAGAGTGAGCGGGTGTGGCGGACGGACGGGAAGTGGTGGTTGTTGTTTTTGGGTTGCGGGGCGAGAGGCAGGCGACCGACAAAGTTTGCTCGCGACGGAGAGATGTTAGTGGCCCTGAAAAGGGCCGTTTTTGTTTGTGCGGTGCGGTGCCGCGGCGCGGTTTAGGCGCGCTCGCCGCGGATGCGGCGCGCGAGCTGGATGTCCTTGGGCATGATGGTGACGCGCTTGGCGTGGATTGCGCACAGGTTGGTGTCTTCGAAGAGGCCGACGAGGTAGGCCTCGCTGGCCTCCTGCAGGGCCATGACTGCGGAGCTCTGGAAGCGCAGGTCGGTCTTGAAGTCCTGGGCGATCTCGCGCACTAGGCGCTGGAATGGCAGCTTGCGGATGAGCAGCTCTGTGCTCTTCTGGTAGCGCCTGATTTCTCGCAGGGCGACGGTGCCCGGCCTGTAGCGGTGGGGCTTCTTGACGCCTCCGGTGGCGGGCGCGCTCTTCCTCGCCGCCTTGGTGGCGAGCTGTTTGCGCGGCGCCTTTCCGCCGGTGGACTTGCGGGCCGTTTGCTTTGTGCGGGCCATAGCGGTAGCGGAGCGGCGTGCGTGGAGGTTAGGTGCGGCGCGGCGTCCGGTGCTGCCTTGACAACGGGCCCGCGCGCCTCCGTGCTGCGCTTATATGCCCTCGGTTGCGCGTGGTGGGGGGAGGGCGGGCCAGAGTCTATATAGGGGGGCGGCGGGCGCGCTGGGCGCAGACCGTAGCCGACTCGCCAGCCGCTGCAGCTGCTGTTTGTGCACGTTTTGCTTTGCCCGAGGAAGGAAGGATGACAGGCCGCGGCAAGGGAGGAAAGGGGCTCGGCAAGGGTGGCGCCAAGCGGCACCGCAAGGTGTTGCGCGACAACATCCAGGGCATCACGAAGCCCGCCATCCGCCGCCTGGCTCGCAGGGGCGGCGTGAAGCGCATCTCTGGTCTGATCTACGAGGAGACCCGCGGGGTGCTGAAGGTGTTCCTGGAGAACGTGATCCGCGACGCGGTGACGTACACTGAGCACGCCAAGCGCAAGACTGTGACGGCCATGGACGTGGTGTACGCCCTGAAGAGGCAGGGGCGCACCCTGTACGGTTTCGGCGGTTAGGCTGCGTCGCAGCGGGCGCTGGCCTTCCCGCGGCCGTGCTTGTGGGTGGGAGAGACTAGAAAACGGCCCTTTTCAGGGCCACCACACTGTTCGGAAGTTGAAAAGTGCGAAAGAGTCTGTGTTGTTTGTTTGTTTCTTTCTTTCCGTTTGAGCGACGTGATGTGACTGGGAGGGGAGAAGGAAAGGAAACGTGTCATGTGGCTGGCTGTGTGTGGGAGCTGCTTCGTTTGTGTTTGTTATTGTGTGTCGTTGTATCGATCGCGACGGAGATGGCGGGCTGTGTGTTGTTGTGCGAGAGGCGGTGATTATTTGCTTGCGTGGTTTGGCTCTGTGTGTTTGCGGCGGCGTTGGGGTTTCCGAGGCAAGGCGTGTGGGCACAGGCGGCCGGATCAGCTGTTTCGTTCGTGTCGACGGCCGTTGCGCGCGGGAGTGGAGGGCGGTGTGTCGACACGCCTCCCTGTAACAATGGTCATTATTGCTGCCGTTGTCGTTTGGAAGGCGACTGCGACCGTGCAAAATGAATGAATGTGTGTGTGTGTGTTTGTTGGGCCACACGGGCTGTGTGGACGACAAGATGGCGGACGTGCGCCGGCGGCGGCTGTGCTGTGAAAGTGCAAAGTTAAAACAAAACAAGGTGCGGCGAGGACGACTGAAATTTTGCTTTGGACGTAGGTTTGTGTGGTGGCCCTGAAAAGGGCCGATTGTTGTGGGCCGGGCCGAGCCGAGCCGGCAAAGCGCGTTGCGTGCAGGGGAGCACGCGGCGCTGCGATTGCCTTGGCCTCCTTTAGGCCTTCTTCTCGGTCTTCTTTGGCAGCAGGACGGCCTGGATGTTGGGCAGGACACCACCCTGTGCGATGGTGACGCCCGACAGGAGCTTGTTGAGCTCCTCGTCGTTGCGGATGGCAAGCTGCAGGTGGCGCGGGATGATGCGCGTCTTCTTGTTGTCGCGGGCCGCGTTTCCGGCCAGCTCGAGCACCTCAGCCGCGAGGTACTCCATGACGGCGGCGAGGTAGACGGGCGCCCCGGCGCCGACGCGCTCTGCGTAGTTTCCCTTGCGCAGGAGGCGGTGGATTCTGCCGACCGGGAACTGGAGCCCAGCCCTGCTTGAGCGGGACTTTGACTTGCCCTTGACTTTGCCTCCCTTTCCGCGTCCGGACATGGCGATGGGCTAGCGACGGTGCACACGAAACGGAAACGAAAACGACCGGTGCGAGCGGCAGCGAGTCGAGCAGCGGAGTGCGTGCCGGCGCAGCAGCACACTCTAATTTCTTCCTCTGTCTTTAGAGAGAGGATGTTTACTGCGAAGGTTTTTGTCCTATTCGGACATTTCCTTCAATTTTTGGTTAGTTTTTGGATGTGCCTATCTTTTGTTAATTCTGTTCTTTAGAGTATTATGTGTTTCTCTTCTGTCACTCTAGTGGTGACGGCTTTTTTGTTTTCTATTTATTTATATATTTTTTTTTTTTTTTTTTTTATTTTAAGCTACGATTAATGCCTTTGGTCTTTTGTATCGGTCTGGTACGTTATTGTACCGACCAAGTGAGTTTATTAAATCGTTTGGCGACCTTTCCGCGTTGGCGTAGAACTGCTCCGCCAGGGTACGGAATCGCGTGTTTAATTTTACAATGTCGGCCGCTATGTGGAGGTCTTCCGTCGGGAAGCGCGGCGGTGTGTGTAGGGCTCTTCTGAGCGCTCTGTTTTGAATTTTTTGTAGCCGTTCTACCGTCGATCTAGCAGCGTAACCCCATACTGGGCACGCATACTCCAGTATCGGTCTAATTAGACTTCGATATACGGCTACTCCTGTGCTCGGGTCAAGGGAACTTGTACTGTTGAGTATTGGGTAAAGGATCTGCATCCTGCCTAGGGCCTTTTTGCGAACCTCCTCGATGTGGCACTTCCAAGTCAGACGCTTGTCTAGTGTCACACCGAGGTACCTCGCAGAGTTTCTCCAGGGGAGGTTTTGGCCCTGCAGGTGCAGCATTTGGTAGGGTCTTCTGGGGGGGCGGCGTTTACCGAGACGTCTAGTCATCAGCATGGCTTGTGTTTTCTCGGAGTTAAGTGAGATTCGCCATTGTTTGGCCCATTCGTCTGTCTTGTTCAGGGCGGTTTGAAGACGTCTCGTGACCAGGTTCCTGTTTGTTGAGCAGGAGAAGAATGCAGTGTCATCAGCATACTGTGCTGTTTGTACGTGTAGTGTGGTTGGTATGTCTGCAGTGTAGAGACTGTACAGGGTTGGTCCAAGAACCGAACCCTGTGGTACCCCTGCATGTATTCTTCTCCTGCTTGACAGTGATGTTTCTACTTTTACGGAGAATGTCCTACCGGAGAGATAGCTTTTTATAAGTTTCACAATCTTTCCGGGGAAGCCCTGGGTGTACATTTTGTGGAGTAGCCCGGTGTGCCAAACAGAATCAAAGGCTTTTGCCACGTCTAGTAAGACTATCCCGCAGTAGCCTTTGCGGTTGAAGCTTTCTGTGGCTGCTTCAACCACCCTCATTATTTGTTGGGGGGCCGAATGATGTGGGCGAAACCCAAACTGGAATTTGGGCAGGATTTGCTCTCTACTGATGTGATCCTGTATCGGTACTAAGAGGAGGCGCTCATATAGTTTACTGAGGGTAGGCAGTAGACTAATTGGTCTGTAGTGTTGCGGGAACACCGGGTCTTTTCCAGGTTTTGCGATCGAGACTACTTCAGCGTGTTTCCACTGTGTCGGGAATTTTAGCGATCGCGTAATTTCGTTAAGTATATCTGTTAAGTGTGTTATTGCCATGGGCGGGATATGTTTTAATAGTTCGTTGGTGAGCTGGTCGTGGCCTGGTGCCTTTTTTGTTGGCAGCGATTTGATGACACTCGCCACGTCTTCGGAACTGAAGATCGGCGTGTATTCCTCATCGTCGTCTGCCTCTAAAAAGGTGGCCAGTTGTCTGCGGACGATTGCGACGTGTTCTCTGTCTTGTACCTCTGCTGGCGTAAATTGTTTTTCGAACACGTCTGCTAGCGCATTTGCTTTGTCTTCAGTGCTGAATTGCAGTCCACGTTCACCATGCAGAGGGGGCATTTTTGCGCGTCTTCTCGTGAACTGCTTTGTGGCTTGCCACAAGCTGTGGTCATCTAGTTTGAGAGTTGATAGTCGTTCTGACCATTGCTGGTTGCGATACTCAGTGAGTGTAACTTTCAACTCTCTTTGTAGTCTGTTGAGCAGCCTCCTTGTGGTTTTGTTCCTAGTAAGTTTCCATTCTTTGGCGATCCTATTTTTGTGTCTTATTTGGGCAAGCAGGTGCTGTGGGAGCTGCCTGGAGCGGGGGGCTCCCGCTGGCGCAGGCGTTGCTTCCTCAGCTGCTTGCAGGATCGCTTTAGTGAAGTCGTCCAGCGCTTGTTCAGCAGTCTCTGCTGTTGGAGGCGGGGCTTGGGCAAGTTCAGCAGCTATTCCGTTGCTGAACTGTTCCCAGTTTGTTCGTTTGTAATTTGTGGTGCGCTGTGGGAGCGAGAGCCATTCTCCCATGTCGACCTCTAGGATAACTGGATTGTGGTCCGACGACATCCTGTTTATCGAACTGGCAGACACGAAACCCGTGACGTGTTTCGTGAGTGCGATGTCGAGGACGTCCGCCCTGTTTCCGTTGTTTGGGAAGTGGGTGGGCTCCTCGGGGCCCCATACCTGAAACTGGTGGGTGCGCGCGAGTCGTTGCAGTTGTCGACCAGCTCTGTTGCTTACTCGTGAGTGCCAGTCTGCGTGCTTGGCATTGAGGTCTCCCCCTATTAGGAGTTTGCCTCTTATTCTCCCTAGTGCAGCTATGTCCTCTTCTTCTAACGTTTGGGAAGGGGGGCGGTAGGCTGCAACGACTGTGAGGGGCCCTGTTACAGTGGCAATTTCTATTGCGACTGTTTCAATTTGGCGAGTTGCTGGTGGGTACACTTGATGGTGTCTAATACCTCGTTTGACATATACTGCAACCCCGCCTCCAGCGGTAGGCCGATCGCGTCTGTAGCAGTTGTAGTTAGCTACAGATGCTCTTACACCTGGCTTCAGGTGTGTTTCGGCCACTAAGCATATGTCAATGTCTTCCTCTTTTATGAATTCCCTGAATTCGAGGGCTTGCTGGAATAGACCGTTTGCGTTGAAGACGCACATTTTTAGACCTTGTATGTTAGGTCGTCTATCCATGTCGGGGGGTGGGGTTTCCTGAAGTCATCGCCGATGACGGCGCCTGCTTTGCTGCCGATAAGTGCTCGGCGGGGTGTTGGGTCATGGTGGCCAAGATGTTTGCCAGTTGGTTCACCTGAGCCTGAAGGGCCTTTATGGTCGCTGCTAGGTGTTCTACCGAGACGTTCTGTGTCGTGTCACGCAGACTGGGCTCTAGTGAGTAGGGGGGGGCTTCCCTAGGCGATTCTCCGTTGACAGGAACCTGGTTGTGTGGTGGAGGGCGAGTTGGGGCACTGACAGCTGACGAGTATGTTCTGGATTGAAATACCCTTGTCGCTGTGGATCTTGGATATCGGCTTGGTGGCGGTGGTGGAGGTGCGGTGCGATGCTTTGCCCCTGCTGTCTGTGGTTGCTTTCCCCTTAGGCGGTCCCTAGCTTTGCGGAATTCCGGGCACCCCAGGTAGCTGGCAGGATGCGCGCCTGCACAATTGCAGCACTTCTCCTTGCCCTCCCCCTGCGGTACCGGGCATTCCTCGTACTTGTGCTTTTCACCGCACCTGACACACCTCATAGGCATGTCGCAGTCCCTAGCCATGTGCCCTACTTTTTGGCAATTGAAACATCGCCCTGGGCCCGATCTTTTCTTCAGTTTCTCCGGCGTGACTGTTACTCGCATGATCATTGTCACTTCCCATATCTTTCGATTCTGGGCGGAGTCTGGTAGGGTGACTGTGTGTAGCGGCCACGGTCGTCTAGGGTTTGTCTTGACGACCGAGCTCACTTCGAAACCTTCCCTTTCCAAGTAATGTTTTATTTCCTCTGTGTCCGTCTTGTGCGGCATGCCCCTGAACACTATTTTTATTGGCTTTTTGGCCGCTATGGGGAAGGTATAGAAGTGAGTTTGCTTTTCTTTTAGCATGGCCTTCACCGCTTTGTAATCGTCGACTGTCTTTAGTGTGATCTTGAGTTGGTCCTCCCCGGTTGTTTTTGCAGTGAATTTGTTTTCGCCGAGAGTTTCATTGATGTCGTTATACAACTCCGAGTACGATTTATTGTAATGGATTATAAGAGGAGGGATCCTATATCGTCTCTCCTCCGTGTCTCCGTCTGTGTCGGTTGGCTGGATGGTGTTGTCCTGTGTGTGAGGGGGGTCTTCTATGGGGGAGAACCTGTTACTTGTTGCTACCGGGGAGGTTGTGTGCAGCACAGGGGAGCGGCCGGCGGTTCTTTTGGGCCTCTGGAAACCGTCATCGTCGTGTGGTGTGGTAGCTTCGGCGTCAGCCACGTCCGCGCACTGCTGCCCGCCCGCCGTTGCATTCTCATGCCGCGGCGTGCCCGCAGCAGCGCGCTGCACGGCGGCCGCCGGTGCTGGCGAGGTACCTGCGTCGCGGCTTTGTTCCCGCGACGGGCCGGGTGACGCGGCCGGGCCATTGTGCTCGCCTCGCGCCTCGGCGCATTGTACCTGCGCGGGGCCGCCCGCTCCGTTACCTGGGCGCGTGGTGGCCTTTGTCTGCTCGGGCGCGTCCTGCGCTGACTCGGTCGGCTGTGCCTCGTTCGGGCTAGCCGGTCTTTCCGCGCGCTGAGTTTTCCTCGTCTTTGACGAAGTTTTCCTCAGCGGCGACTTTCGCTTTTTCATGGGGGTCTTTTTCTTGTTTGACTTGGGGCTCGCTTTTAGTGGGCGTGGACGAGTTGGTGTAGTTTCGCTCTCTGGGCGTGGTTTGAGTGCCCTCTCGAGACGTCGCTCGTACTTTTTTCTATCCTTCCCCGTTAATCCCGCTATCGCGTTCGCTAGTAAGAGGCGAGATTTGGGGCTTATTTCACCTTGGCTGTCCGTCTGGTCAGTCCTGTGGACCTCGTAACTGCCAGGGGAATTTTCTTGCCTCGTTATTGTTAGTAAGACCGGTGGTAGTGCCATGTCCGAAACGGTGAGAGTGGCTGCCAAGGGAGTGTCGGTCGCTGCCTTGGTTGGCACCGTTAGGTCTCAAGCAGGCGAGTCCGACCCTAATCGGCCTATCACGCGCGGGTAACTGGCCAGCGACCAGGCCCTGGCGTGCAGATTTCCCTAAGCTAGGGGGGGCAGAGCTAGCCTCTGCGGCAGCAGGAGTTCTTGTGACGACTGAGGTGCTCGACGTAGCCGGAAGAGCGGCCAGCGGCAGCAAGAGGACGCGCACCAACGCGCGCCAACCCACAGCCCGCAACCCGCAACGACAATTATGCTCACAAGCAGCTGTCAAATCAGCCGCCCGCGCCGTAATCTTCACGCTACTCCGCTCCAAATTTGAAAAAATCAGGAGCTCGGAAGCCTTAGTGCCGAACCGTCCAGCAAAAGCGCTAGGACAATCAGCGACTAAACCCGCAAGCAGGTTCCTATGGCTGAGTAGCAACGAAGAGGGAAAGTGCTAGCGCAGCCCTGCACACGCGTCCGCACTCTCCAGAAGCTACTCAGCGAGTGCCGGCGCAGCCGGGGTGGGGGTGCTTTATGGGCTCGGGTGCGGCGGCCGGTTGCGCGCGCGCCCCATTGGTCGGCGGCCGCAACAGGGCGAGCTGGTAAAGGTGCGGCGGCGGCTGGCGGCGGGTGCCACTGTGTGGGGAGACGCTGACTAGAGCGGAGCGCTTGCTACTGGTGTTGCTGCTGCCGTACGTTCGTTCGAGATGCCGCCCAAGACTAGCGGGAAGGCCGCCAAGAAGGCTGGCAAGGCGCAGAAGAACATTTCGAAGGGCGACAAGAAGAAGAAGCGCAAGAGGAAGGAGAGCTATGCCATCTACATCTACAAGGTGCTGAAGCAGGTGCACCCTGACACGGGCATCTCGTCGAAGGCGATGAGCATCATGAACAGCTTCGTGAACGACATTTTCGAGCGCATTGCGGCCGAGGCTTCTCGCCTGGCGCACTACAACAAGCGCTCGACCATCACGTCCCGCGAGATCCAGACCGCTGTGCGGCTGTTGCTGCCTGGCGAGCTGGCCAAGCACGCCGTGAGCGAGGGCACGAAGGCGGTGACCAAGTACACGAGCTCCAAGTAAGGAGGTGGCTCTGGAGTGGAAGGAAGGATGGAGAAGGCTCCTCCGTTGCGAGAGCGGCAAAACGGCCCTTTTCAGGGCCACCAACTTGCCTTTTGCGGGAAGGGCGGAATTGTTGTTGTTGTTGTTTGTGTGGACGGCTGTGATGTATGTGTGCATTTTGATTGTGGGTGGGGGGGGGGCGCGTCAAAGCGTGTTGCGGGGGACGGCCACGAGGTTGGTCGCCGTGGCGTGGAATGGTGGCACGCCTCGTTGGAGTGGTTTTGACCCATTGGTGGTGGTGTGTGTGTGTTACCTGTCTGCGAGGGGGGACAGTGCGATCGGCGACTTTTGTGTCACCGTAACGACGGCCGTTTGCGGGTTTGTTTTTTGCACATCATACATGGCGAGGGTGAAATGTGAAATGTTTTTGTTTGGTTTTTTTTTGCCGCCCACTATTCCCTTTGCTGTACGCCGAGTTTGACAATGGTGCGACGTAACTGCAGCGTGGAGGTGTGTGAGTGACGTTGAAATTGAACGTGCCATTAAGACGCATTGTTGTTGTATTGTACTGTACGTGTACGGCGACACGCACGATGATGTACCATTCGACTCTGATTTTTGATAGCCGTGTCTGACTGATTGCGTACGACGCACGCACACCGATGTCGTCATTCAAGATGCACGCGTGTCCAGTGCAGTACAGTAAGCGCGACGCTAGACGGCGGCGGCGGCGGCGGCGGCGGCGGCGGCGGTCGTCGTTTGTTTGGCGAATGTCTGTACACGTGTTTGTCTGTGTCCATCCGGTATGTATGTGTTTGTTTGAAAGTGTTTTGTGTGTCGGTGACGTGGTCCGATCCGTCGCCCCCTGAGTAACTGTCGATCGGCGCGATAGACCGGCGTCACGCAACTGAACCGAAGTCTTGGGCACACCCGTCATACTGTTGTACACCGTCGCGCTGAGAACGGTGACGAAAGGTTGACTTTGATCGGTCGAATGTCTGGGCAGAACGTGAGGAATGAGGCAAGAGTGCAAGGAGGGGGGGCAAAAGAGAGAGGAAGGGAAAAAGGGGAGAAACGCATTCGTAGAGCAACGGAACGTTCCCGTGTCGGAGGCGTATTGGAGCCGCACTGAAATGCGTTTAACGGCGGCGCGGCTGCAAGTGTCTGCCGTGGTGAACGTTACCTTTGACGGCTGCATTGGGCTTTGCTTTTGCTTTTGCTTTTGCTTTCGCTTTCGCTTTCGCTTTCGCTTTCCCGGATGTACGTAACGTTTGTTGATATGGTTGTGAGGAAGAGTGTATGACAGTGCCGTGCCGTCCATGTTCGTGTGCCCTCCCATTGTGTGTATGCTATTGTCTGTGTACTTGAATGATGTATGTAGGTGTTAGTGGACATGTTTCACCAGTGGGGGGAAATGGATCGTCGATAGTTGGCGTCACTCTGTCACGGTCGAGATGACGCACCCTCCGTACAGAAAGGTGTCGAGAAAGTGTGTGTGTGTGTGTGTGCGTCCGTGAATTGGCAGTGTTTGGAGGTGGGCGTGCCCTGCATGTGGCCCGGAAGGCTGTTCGTTTGGCGGTAGTGTTGTGTGGACAGGGGAGGGGCATGCGTAACGCTGCTGGCATGGCATTTCGGGAGATGGGAGGGGGCAAACGAGGAGCGGCGGCCAAAGAAAGGCGGGACGGGGAGGGGCGCGGTGTGGGTGGCTTGCGCCTGTGCTCGGCGTTGTGGTTTGTGCAAAAGAGGAGGAGAAAAACAATGAGTTGCCAGGGAGGGGAGCGGTGTTGTGTTGTGGTTGTCGTGGTGTAGCCGCAGACGCGGCTGTCAGTGAACGTGGCGAGACGGACGGATGCGCGGAGGGGCGGGGGCGGCGCATTTCGCCGGTGCCGTGCCGTGCCGTGCCGTGCCTGACAGCCGCGTGGTCGCTGTGTTGTTGGTGGCGTGGGGGCGAGGAGAGTACCGTACGGGTGTGCTTGTGCGCCGGAAATGGCACACTGCGCCTGCCCGTCTTGGAGGCTGATGGCTGTGGTGTGGAAATGGGGCGCGGTGATGTTGAAGCAGTTGAAGAACAGAAAAGAAACCAAGAAAACGGGAGGCGTGATGCGGCGGTGGTGGTGAGAGCGGGAAAAACAAAACAAACAAAAAAAAAACAACAAAAAAAAGAAGGAAAAACAACAAGAAACAAAAAAGAAAACAAAAAGTCTATCAATATTAGAATGTAAATGGAAATGGAAATGGACCCAGGTATAACCTCCCTGCACAAATAGCAGAGAGTCCGATGATAATAGAAATGTGCCAGAATGTTAACGTCCCTACAAAACAAACCCAACGATAATATTAATGAAAGAATGAACCGTATGTAACATTGCAACAGACATAATGAAACCTGATAAATTGTATAAGGGCAGCAGCGTTGACCTTTGGCCCTGTATTCAGAATAAAAAGAGCCAAAGATCGTCACCCCAATGAAAAAGACACTGAAACACGTATGTAACATAGCAGCGATGGCGAGACATTGTAGCATCTGTGACCAGAGAGTTTGCGCTGGACCGCGCGAGTGTTGCGAGCGGTTCTCAGTCAGTCAGTCAGTCAGTCGGTCGGTCGTTGCGAGTCTGTAGGTCTGTCTAGTTGAGGGCTGTACTCTGTCAGTAGTCGTCGCGTGCAGTACGCTAATAGTCGTCATGCAGAGCGGTCGGTCAGTAGTAGCAGCCGAGTGCGGTTGTGTGATGTAGGCGGTCGGCAACACTGGTCAAGATGGTGAATAAGGTATACTGTGAATTAATATAATCATTAGATAATGAACAATTTTATTTATTGTAATTATTCTCCAACAAGTTCCCCAATAATAATTTTTATTTCAAAAGCATTTTTCAAACATTTAATTTTTTATTGAACTGAAGAGTTCGTTGCACTTCACATTTCATTCCACTTCTTTGAAGAAAAATTTCACTAAAATCACAAAAAAAAAAGAGAATATTATTATTTGCAATGCAGTTCCTCCAAGCGCTGCGCAACAAACAAGAGCAGAAATGTGACATCCATTTATTCTGAGGTAAGACTTTAATTCTGATTGTTTTGCACAGGGCCAAAGACCGATATTTCGGTTTAATTGAAGTTTCTTGTCACTGAACGGACTTTTAAATGTTGTGAAGAATTTATATTTGAGTCAGATTGCGAATTTAACATTTTTGTTGCCATTTTCAATACCTCTCATTGTGGGCGAGGTTACAATTAGCGCAATGTCCATTAGCATCCGTAAATAACATTGTCCATTATTTTAAATTTTGCGGGGAGGTTACAACGCACAAAAAAAAAAAAAACAAAACAAAAAATTGCATTTGTATCCGCTCCTCAATTGTAGATACCCCTTACACAGCTGTGTGCAATGAATGAGTGCTGGCTGGTAATTAATTGCACTCCTTGGAGGGAAATGCCATAGGAAGTAGTCTTTAAAAAGTGAATGTTTTTCGTTAAAAGACAAAAGTTACTTTAGAAAAAAGTAATAGTGGGGCTTTTTGTCGTTGAACAAAATAAGTACAATGAACATACGTTATCAGATTTGCGCAAAATGCAGCTTCACACCACCTTTTGATTATAACACAATATACTATACATCGTCCCGAACCGTGACCAGAGTCGCGAGACGAGCAGAGCACGCCGCCGACGCCCGCTCAGTACAACCGTCCACCCGCTACTACTGTCGACCGACTACTACCTCTCCCGACTCGCGCTACAATATATATAACAACTGTTCCTGGCGACCCGGTGCGTGCCACTACTGTCGTCTGGCGCGGTCCAAGCGCCGACTAGCAACGATAAATAACTCTCTGGTCAGACAGAGATGCTGTCATGCCTCGCCATCGCTCTGGTAATGAATACATACGTGTTGCAGCGTGCGTACCACCGGAACACGCAGTGGCGGAGCCAAAGACTGTGTTGTCGAGGTCGAGTGCGAGCGGGAAGAGAGGCAGCGTCGGCACGGAGATGCAAGCGAGCGCGAGACGCACGGGGGCTGCGGCGTGGCGCGTTTGCGGTCGGCGCCTTTGGTGGCAACGGCCGGGACAAGCAGCGGTGTATGGTGTGGTGCGGGGCGGACAGGGGCGGCGGTGGACGGGGAGGAGGCGGCGCGACGACGGCATGGGGGCGAAAACGGGACGGGGGACGGCGGATGTTGAGAGGCGTCACGCGCGGACAGGACACAGACACAGAGACACACAGATTGGAAAGGGAGGGTGCGCGGTAATAATAGTTGGGAATGTGCGTACCGTGCGGGACGGGAGTGGGCGAGGAACACGGTCGTGGCCCCTGTTTTGGGTGCGTGTGATGACGTCGGTGTGTAGTGGGAAGGGAAGGTGCTGTGGCGGCGGCGCGTAATGGGCGTAGGCCGAAAAGAGAAAGGAACGTCGGCAGTGTGTTGGCAAGCGTCGGTTCGACTGCGACGTTGATGGGCAGGGCAGGGCGAGGTTAATGGTGGTAGGAGTAGGCGTGTGGGCGCACAAAATCTGCCGCTGCAGGCGGTGCCGTAACCGCCATGGCGGGAAGGAGAGAGGGCCAAAGAAAGAAAGAAAGAAAGAAAGAAAGAAGAAAACAAAAAAAAAAAAAAAAAAGGAGGAGGGGGGGGCGAAAGTGGAGAGGCGGTGGTGTGAGAAGGGCGGGGGCGGAAGGAAGGCAGGAAGGACAAGAGGCGAGGCGACGGCTTGCTTTGTGTATCGGTCGGTCTCTGGCTATGCTTCGTTTTCTGCAGCAGGGTCGGTGCGCGGCGTGGCTCGCGGCAGTGGGAACGCCTGGCGGCTGGACGGCCAGCAATGCGGTTGGATGGGCGGCCACAGCACCGCACCTGTGCCCGAGGAGGAGACGCTGGCGGCGGGCCCTGAGGTGAGGCCGGCTCGGCTCGGCTGGGGCTGTGGATGTGTAGGTGTGCGCCGCTGCTGCAACAACGAGTAAAACGCGAGAAGAAGGGATGGCGGTAGAGAGAGGAAAAAAAAAAGGTCGTGTTGTGTTGATGCGCAGGCAGACGCGTACAGAGAGACGAGCCCGGTCTGCAGCAGGGTGTGGCCGTGCCGAGTGCAGAGCAGCGGCGGCTCGGTTCGGTTCGGCCCGGCCCGGCCCGGCCCGGCGGGCCGCGCTGTTGTCGCGGACGTGAGCGCCCCCTGGCGGGTGGCCGGAGGCGGCGCGGCGTGTTGGACGTGTGGCTGGTGGCAGTGCACAATTTGCGAGTGGCTGGCGGTGTGGTGTGGCGGTTGGCGCGTCGGGCGGCGGAGAGAGAGAGAGAGGGGGAGGAGAGGTATGTGTTGCGGGCGCCCTTTGCTGCGCTGCGTCGTTGCGTGTGCCGTACAGGGCGGGCGCTTGTCGACTGTGTGGGCGGTGTGGCGAATTGGCGTGAAACGGCTGCCGAGAGGTGTGTGGTAGCGAGCCGGTCGGTGTCAGTGCGAAGGGGAATGTGCGTGCGTTTGGCGGTTTCGGTGTGCTTTTTGCGGCGTGAGAGTGGGGAATTAGTGGGGCCGGCTGTTGTGTTGGTTCCTTGTGTCTTGTGTCGCGTAGCTTGATGGCAACGTGGAAGGACGCCGGTTTCGTTTCGAGCCTTGCGTGTGGTTGTCGACGTTGACTGGTTGGCGTGTGCATGTGTGGGTCGCGAGTGCGTTTTTGGCTGGCTGTGTGTGTGTGTGTGTGTGTGTGTGTGTGTGTGTGTGTGTGTGTGTGTGTGTTTTGGGGGGGAAGGGGGAGGCGGTGGTGAAAGTGCAGTCGTTGCCACGGGCGCGTCGTCGGGTGGGGCTGGGGCTGTGCGTCGTGGCGGAAAGGTGGTAGGTTGCGGGAAGCGAGCCCGTCGTTGACGGTGTCGCGTGAGTTGTGACTCGAGTGGGGCGCGGGGCGCGGGACAGGAGCAGCGTGCCGCTGCGTCGTGGTCGTCAGCAGAGGCTGTGCGTGTGCTTGTCCTTTTTGTGGGCGGTTCGTGCGAGGCGTTTTTTGTTTCGTGTTGCCCTAGTTGTTAGTTTATTTTTTTTTTGTGTTTGTTATTTTGAGACGACGACTGGTTGGTGGCGTGCGCGCGAAGTGGCGGTGTGCGCTTCCCGTGTCGTTTTGTTTTTGTTTGGTTTTTTTGTTTTTGTGTGTTTTTTTTTTTTGCACTGGGCCCCGGGGGGTGGGTGGGTGCGTGTGTGTCGATTGCCGGCTGGCGAAAGGTGCGCCATCGGCGGGGTGGGTCGCCGGCACAAGTAGAGGCGGCGGCGTTGTTGCTGTTGTTGTGTGGTGTTTGTTTTGTTCGGCTGTGTCGGCGAGCTGTGTTGCGGTGCGTGTGAATGGTGGTGCAAAAGTGCTGGCGTTGGGGCTGCGACTGCGACGGCGGCGAGCCGCGGGCGCGCATGATAGTGATGTTGTGAACAGCGGCTGTGTACGGTAGTGGTGTTGTTGTAGCACGACGTGCATCCGGGCCGGCGCGGAAAGCGCAGTTGCGGGCGGTTGCCCTTCGGTGCCAGCCATGTCGCGTGAGCGGCGGGTTGCTCTGGTGTCGACACGTGGTGCTCTGGGTTGTTGTGTGGTGCCCTTTGGCCGGTGGGGGTGGTTCGCGTGTGTCTCGTTCGCGCTCGGTATCTGGTCGTGGTCGTGCTGCTCCCCCGTCTGTCGGCGGTTTTCGACGTCGTCTGTACGTTTTTGTTCGTTTGCGGCGTGCCTGCCGACGTCGTCCCGTCGCGACCTTTCAACCGAAAGTGTGGCGCCCGAAGGTGAACGAACGTAACCCTGACCTCGGCGCTTTACGCTGAGCCGAGCGAACCGAACCTAACCTGTGGTGTGGCGAGGTGAGCTCAGCCTGTGAGCCCCTAACGTCTACGTAAGGTAAGCTGTCCGGCTGACGCCTCACGTTTGAACGCTTTTTTTTTTTTTTTTTTTTTTTTTTTTTTTTTTTTTTTTTTTTTTTTTTTTTTAACCTAGCACTGACCCCTTAACCTAACGTGTAACCTAACCTAACCTCTGACGCCTGACGTGTTTGAATGCTTAACCTAAGTTTGACGCTTAACCTAACCCAAGTCCCCTTAACCTAACCCACGTCCACCTAACCCTAACCTAACCTAGACGTGTAAACGTAATGTGTAACGCGTAACGTGTAAGGTCGGCTGTCGTGTGTGCTGACGGCAGATTGGGTTGGTCTGTAGATTCGGATTGCGGTTTGCCTCGGTCGAGGGGTTGGGTCGGAAGCGGCGAGGGGCGGCGGCGCCTGTTGCGCAGGCGGCGTCCGTTTGCGGCGGGCAATTGTTGATAAACGGCTGTGAATGTTGGCGGGCGAGAGGAGGAGGACGGCGCGCGATGTGGCCCGACGGCTGCGGGCCGATCGGGAAACGGCGGGAGGGCGACGGAAGGCGATGGGGCGGCGGAGGCGCGTTTGCACGGCCGTCATCGCCGCACGCCTCGGCTTGTGTGGCTGTGGCGCCGGCCGCGCTGGCCGGGCTGCCGCGGCGACGGTGTGGGAGTTTTGCCGAAGGTTTGGCCATTGTGGCGGGTCGTCGGCTGGGGCTGTGGGGGCGGCATTTGGGCGGGGGCGGCGATTCTCGGCGGGCCGACCCAGGCTGTAGCGCGCGGTAGCTGCAGTTTGGCCGTGGTTTGCGGCGCTGCCGTGGCGACTGGTTGGCGACTGTGGTGTGGCTGTGTGTAGCCCCATCCTCGGTGGTTTGAAAGGCGCGGGCGGTTGTGGCGCAGGTTTGGGGCTGCTCCGCACAGGCTGTCGGACGTTGGGCGGTAGCAAGCGCGGGAGGCGCGGCGCGGCGGCGCGCAGAGTGGCGGCCGCTCTCTCGGCCGTCCGCGCCCGCCCGCGACACTGGCTGGGCCTTGTGATTCTCTGCTCTCACTCGAGTCAGCGATGCCGTGCGGGACGGACGTACGCGCCGAGCGCTCCGCCACGCCGCAAGCTGAAGCGACAGTGCCGACTCCCGCGGACAGGGCCGCGTCCCTGCACGCAAGGGTTGAGTCGAGTACGTCGGCGGCACAATCGTGTGCCACCGATAGTACTCCTCCCCTAAGGAGTGACACTAGTTTATGCGAAATCTCCGGTGTGTCCGCGTCATTTAGTGATAGTGCCGTTACCGCAGTGCCGTGTGCTACCGCGACCGTGACGCCGACATCTGTGGATATGTCGCATCCAGGTGTTACATCCACACCAAGTGACTCTGACGCAGCCCTTCAGCTGCTTGTGGGGATGCTACCCCACGCTCTGGCTACTCCACTTCCTGATAGCGACGAGGAGGAGGAGGAGGCCATGGAGCACGACGCACCGCAGCAACAGCAGCCTACCTCAAGGAAACGCGCCCTGACTGGCGACATACCGTCAGTCAACAAATACAGGAGGGAAAGCAACACTCCACCGCTCCCCTCCAAGCAGAACCGCAGGCGCGGCCGCACCAACACGACCGACAAGGACGGCTTCACCACCGCGAGAAAAACTGCAAAGGCTGTGCTCACAAAGGACACCACACCTGTAAACGTGAGTAACAGCTTTGGCGCCCTTAGTGATGCGGAGGAAGAGGACATTGAAATGCCCAAGGCGCAACAGCGTCGCAAGCCGCCACCAATTGTCATAAAATTTGGCGAGCATTTTAGAGAGCTGCAAAACGCCATCAGCCTTTGCATTGGTAAAGACAACTATACAGTGCGCGTGACTGGTGACGAGCTCTTCAAAATATGCACCAAAACTACTGAGGACTACCAAAAAGTGTCTCAGCTGGTGCAGGACAGGAAGTGGTTCCACTATACGTTCAGTACCTTAAGAACGAAGCCGCTCAAAGTAGTGTTTCGGCACTTGCCGCGCACAATCCTGCCTTCAGAAGTAAAGGAGGACCTGGAGAACATGGGATTCGTGGTCGAAGAGGTCGTAAGAATGCGCCCTTTTCGCACACGCAGGCGTGGCCCACTTATGCTGGTAATAGCCAGCAATACAACTCATAACAGGCAGCTCTTCAGCCTCACAAAAATAGGCAATGTGGAAGTGAAAGCTGAAGAACTGCGGAACAAGGCGGCCTACGCACAATGTTACCGCTGCCTTGAACCTGGGCACGTCAGTAAGTACTGTGCAATGCCAGATTACTGCGTGAAGTGCGGCGAGCAACACTCAACCGAGTCATGCGCGCTTAAAGGGGTGCCACACCAAGATTTCACCCCGACTTGTAAGCTCTGCAAAGGCAAACACGTGGCAAGTTACCGTGGCTGCCCAGTGCTCCTCGACTTCGCCGATCGCGCGCGCGGGAACGAAGACAAAGGAACACAAAGGCAGAGTTCCCGCCAACGCAGTACCCAGCCCCGGAAGAAGCGGAACAACAGGAGAGGCGGCCGCCGAGGCAGGGCAACGACCGAAAAAGCGCGCCAAGTCGCAGACAATGCGACGCCACAAAATGGAGTCCCCGCTCCGCGCGCATCGGCGAGAAATGGCGGACAGACTCCACCTACCGTAGCCCAGCCGGCAGCTGGCCCATCTGCAGGACAAAGCGCCGTTGCCCCGCCCACAGCGCTGCCGCGCAGGCAGGTAGTCCCGGCCGCTGCACCCCAGCAGCGCCAGGCTCCCCTCCCTGCAGCGACCCAGCGCGTCGCGGACCAATCAGCGCGAGCCTTCCCGGCCCCGCCGGCACGCGCAGCGGACCAACCACCGGCAGCCGCGCCTAACCTTGCGAGCCAGAAGGACTTCCCGGAGCCAAGATGGCGGCGTCCCACGGCGCCCCGCCATAATGTCGGCGCCCGACAAGATGGCGGACAAATGGAGACCAACGCGCGCCATGTTGTCGGCGGCAACGCTGCCAATGAAGCCCGCGTGGAACGGATGCTCAGCTGCATGGAAACAATGATGCAGCAGATGACTGAGCTCCTGGCCGTGGTGCAGAAAGTTGCATCCGCCATCCAACCATGCAGCCATCATGCCTGAAGCGCTAAGGAGTTTAACAGCCTGCGTCTTCAACGCCGAGGGACTCCTTAAGCAGGCAGGCGAATTCCGGCAGCTTATACGGGACGAGAACATCGACGTATGTCTCGTCACCGAAACGTGGCTTAAGCCTGGCGTCCGAGTCGGCGTAGCGAACTACGAATGCTACAGGGACGACAGGCCAACACACGGAGGCGGCACAGCGGTGTATGTACGGAGGACGCTACGACACCACCGCGTCCAAATACCGGAACTGGCAAAGACAGAAGCGACTGCCGTATCAGTGGAGACGGCACACGGCGCCATAACGTTCGTCGCTGTCTACAGACCGCCTAGAGGAGCGCTCCTACCGGGAGACTACAACAAGTTGCTGGCTCTCCCCGGAAAAATCATACTGGGGGGAGACTTCAACGCGAAGCATGCGGTCTGGAACAGCAGGACGACCAACACAAGCGGGCGACGCTTACTCCATGTCGCGGAACGCCACGAAGCTGTCGTCATCGGTCCTCATGAACCGACAATATATCCACGGAACCGGGGCCACCCGGATATCCTGGATATCATTATCATCAAGGGCGCTCGCCTGCACGTCACGGCCGGTACGCGGCCAAAGATGTCCTCCGACCACGTACCGGTCATATTTGACCTCGACGCCGACGCTCTCCCGAGACAGCGGAGAGGGCTCGACATACGAGACATCAGCTGGGACGAGTTCCGCAACGCCGTCGCCGATTCCCTTGAGGCCACACCGGACGCGGCGGAACACGGAGCAGACGCAGCACTTCAACACATCAGGCAGTCGATAGTTGACGCCGCGGCAGCGGCCACGCCTGTCAGAGACGACGCCAACATCGACTGCCGGCCACACCCTCTGCCACGACACATCCGGGAGGCTATAGCGCAAAAGAACCGCCTACAGCGCGAGTGGCAGAGGACAAGAAATCGAGCCACAAAGCGCGAATTAAATAGATTGTGCCGGCATATCAAGGCCGATGTAGACACGCACCGCAATCAGGAGTGGGCGCGCAAGGTGGAGCAACTAACCATCGATGACGGCTCGGCGTGGAAAGCCGTAAAAGGCTACCTGCGCCGTATGCAACGGATTCCGCCGCTGCAAGTGGGAGCCGAATTCGTGAGCGAGCCGAACGCGAAGGCAGAAGCCCTAGCGGACGCGTTCGCCGCGAATTTCACTCCGGTCGACGACCCGATAGACGCCGCCCACATCCAGATGGTAGAAGAACGCCTCCCCGTCTTCCTCGATGCGGAGTATGACGAGGTAGAAGACGCCATTCCGCCGATCTCAGCCGACGAAGTCAAGCTGCAACTTCGCCACCTAAATGCTAAAAAAGCAGGTGGACCAGATGACGTAACGAACATAATGCTGAAGCAGCTACCAGACACGGCAGCCGACGTCCTCGCGTCAACCTTTAACCAGGTGCTGCTCAGCAAACAGTTCCCGTCGTGCTGGAAGCATGCTGAAATAGTAGCCCTCCCCAAGCCAGGGAAGGACATTCGAAGGGCGAAAAACTACAGGCCAATCAGCCTGCTTCCAGCACTTTCGAAAATATTCGAACGCCTGTATCTGGTCCGCCTGCGGGCGATCATCGAGGCAGAACAACTCCTACCAAACGAACAGTTTGGCTTCAGGAGTCAACACGCCACGACACACCAGTTGCTGCGCCTAACAGAGGAGGCGTTCGGTGCCATCGACCGACGCGAGTATTTCGGCGCTCTCCTGCTCGACGTGTCGCGTGCCTTCGACTCCGTGTGGCATCGGGGCCTCCTGTTCAAACTATTTGACCTGGGCGTCCCGGTGTCGCACGTGAAGCTCTTACAGAGCTACCTCGAGGGCAGAACGTTCCACGTCAGAGCAGACAGTGGAATCTCCACGGAGCGTCGTATACTCGCGGGTGTACCTCAAGGCTCGGTCGTTGGGCCGACGCTCTACTCTCTGTACACGGCCGACCCACCGCGCACAGCCCACGTCAACCTGGCGCTGTATGCGGACGACACGGCCGTGTACAGCCGCAGCAGATGCGTCGAGGCGTTGCAGCGGAAACTTCAGACGGCCACCGACGCCCTCACTGACTGGGCGAAAAAATGGCGCCTGGCCTACAATGGGGAGAAGTCCCAGGCCATCGTCATTGCGACGAGACACGTCAAGGACGGCGCGCCCACAGTCTCGGTCCGAGGCGTCCCGGTCCCGTGGAACGGTACTGCGAAGTACCTGGGCGTCACACTGGACCGGCACCTCACCTGGAGGCCACACGTGGAGAGCATCAGGGGCAAAGCACTGGGTAGACTAAGACTCCTCTACCCACTGCTAAACCCCACTACGACGCTGCCTACCTGCGTCGGCCTCACGCTATATAAGTCCGTAATTCGACCTCTCCTCGAATACGCGGCGGTAGTGTGGGGCAACACGGCGCAAACTAACCTGGAGCGGCTGCAAAAACTGCAGAACAGGGCTCTCAGGTTAGCTCTTCACCTCCCAAGGGACTTCCCGACGGAGGACACTCACGTGGTCGCAGACATCGAACCGCTACGCAGGCGGTTCGAAGAAGCGGCCACAAACTTCTACAACAAAGCGGGTACATCCACCAACCCGCTGATAAGGAATCTGGGACAACGTCCACACTGGCGACGCACACTCCGCTGGCCGGACCTGCTGAGACGGCCAGTAGACGTTGCCGCCCTACCAGATTAGAAGACATTGCTACGTAACAAGTAGCGCCTAGCCACATCTGCTGCGGAAAAAAAAAAAAAAAAAAAAAAAAAAAAAAAAAAAAAAAAAAAAAAAAACCGCAGCAAGCATCAATTATCAAATTGCCCACGAAGCAGGGCAGCATAGACACCCAAAAGCTTCTCTCTAAGAAAAATCTGGAAGGACACTGATGTCCCACTTGTTGAAGGAAGGGTAGAGCGATTCCACCAGAACTTCACCCACACACCAGTAGTGTCAACCTGGAGGACACTACACCATGATGCGACAGCCATTCTCTGCTCTGCTGCTGTGCTGTGCTTGCGTGCCTGCCTGCCGTCCCGCTCGCTCTCGCTCTCGCTCTCGCTGTGTGTTACGCGCGTCGTCGAAATGGCAGATCAGGCGGCTACGAACGAGACTGCTGCGGCACCCGCCGCCACCGGCACTACGAAGAAGGCCAAGTCTGCGTCGTCTGCGAAGAAGCCGCGCGCCAAGCCTGCGCACCCGCGCACCTCTGAGATGGTGACGGCCGCCATCAAGAGTCTGAAGGAGCGCGGCGGGTCGTCGCTGCAGGCGATCAAGAAGTACATTGCCGCGCACTACAAGCTGGACGCGGAGAAGCTGGCGCCGTTTATCAAGAAGTACCTCAAGTCGGCCGTCGTGGCGGGCGAGCTGGTGCAGACGAAGGGGAAGGGCGCGTCCGGCTCGTTCAAGCTTGCCGGCGCCGGCGGCGGGGGGGCGGCCGAGGGCGGCAAGGCTCGTGCTGGCGGTGCCAAGAAGAAGCGCGCCGCTCCGGCCAGCAAGGAGAAGAAGGGCGCCCGTGCGGCCGGCGCAAAGAAGGCTGGTGGCGTGAAGGCGGCGACCGGTCGGAAGGCGGGCGCCGCCAAGAAGGCGTCTGCGGCGTCGGCCGCTCCCGCGGGTGCGAAGAAGGCGGCTGCGGCCAAGCCGGCCAAGGCCAAGTCGCCGTCGAAGGCGAAGAAGGCCGCCAAGGTTCCGACGAAGAAGCCGAAGGCGCCGCGCCCGAAGAAGGCGACGACGCCGTCTAAGGCGAAGGCTTCGCCCAAGAAGAAGAAGTAGAGTAGAGGAGAAAGAGATGGGAGAAAGGAAGGGTTTGGCGCTTGACTCCGTCGTCCCCACCCCCCGTCGTCGTCTAGTGGCGCGCAAGAGACGCGCGGCCCAAAACGGCCCTTCTCAGGGCCATCAAAGCACGTCGGGGAAGGTTTTGATTGTCGTGTTGCGTTTGGTGTGGGTGTCTGTCTGTCTGGCGTTTCTGTATGCCCGTGGGGATGCTGTTTGCGTGCCGTGGTGGTTGGATTGCGGGGGTCGGTGGCGGGTGTGGGCGGCGGTAGCGGTAAGCGGTGTTGTTGTTGATTGTCGCCGTGTTTGTGGCGGCGGCCGACGGTTGGTTTTCTGTCACGTTGTTTTGTTTGAATACGTTGGTTGGCTTGCCTGCGTTCGTTCTTCTCGGATGTCTGTCTTGTCTAGTCGTGTCTGGTCTTTGTTGTTTTGTTCCTTTGTGTGTGTGTGTGTGTGTTATGTTTTGCAACGGGGGGCACGTTGAGATGTGGAAGGAGTCGGCGGGGATTTCGGTGGCGTGTAGAGCGAGCGAGCGCGCCTGCCTGGCCGTTGGCCGTCGGAGTGGAGTGCGGGTTTGTTTTTGTGTTTTCGAAACGAAAGCGGCGGCCGGCCGGCCAGCCACCCGTGCGGTGTGACGTCGGCCGTTGGGTATTGTGCGCTTTGAGCGCCGGGGAGGGATGATGTGTGATTGTTGCGCGCTGCTAAGCAGGCAGGCAGAGTGAGCGGGTGTGGCGGACGGACGGGAAGTGGTGGTTGTTGTTTTTGGGTTGCGGGGCGAGAGGCAGGCGACCGACAAAGTTTGCTCGCGACGGAGAGATGTTAGTGGCCCTGAAAAGGGCCGTTTTTGTTTGTGCGGTGCGGTGCCGCGGCGCGGTTTAGGCGCGCTCGCCGCGGATGCGGCGCGCGAGCTGGATGTCCTTGGGCATGATGGTGACGCGCTTGGCGTGGATTGCGCACAGGTTGGTGTCTTCGAAGAGGCCGACGAGGTAGGCCTCGCTGGCCTCCTGCAGGGCCATGACTGCGGAGCTCTGGAAGCGCAGGTCGGTCTTGAAGTCCTGGGCGATCTCGCGCACTAGGCGCTGGAATGGCAGCTTGCGGATGAGCAGCTCTGTGCTCTTCTGGTAGCGCCTGATTTCTCGCAGGGCGACGGTGCCCGGCCTGTAGCGGTGGGGCTTCTTGACGCCTCCGGTGGCGGGCGCGCTCTTCCTCGCCGCCTTGGTGGCGAGCTGTTTGCGCGGCGCCTTTCCGCCGGTGGACTTGCGGGCCGTTTGCTTTGTGCGGGCCATAGCGGTAGCGGAGCGGCGTGCGTGGAGGTTAGGTGCGGCGCGGCGTCCGGTGCTGCCTTGACAACGGGCCCGCGCGCCTCCGTGCTGCGCTTATATGCCCTCGGTTGCGCGTGGTGGGGGGAGGGCGGGCCAGAGTCTATATAGGGGGGCGGCGGGCGCGCTGGGCGCAGACCGTAGCCGACTCGCCAGCCGCTGCAGCTGCTGTTTGTGCACGTTTTGCTTTGCCCGAGGAAGGAAGGATGACAGGCCGCGGCAAGGGAGGAAAGGGGCTCGGCAAGGGTGGCGCCAAGCGGCACCGCAAGGTGTTGCGCGACAACATCCAGGGCATCACGAAGCCCGCCATCCGCCGCCTGGCTCGCAGGGGCGGCGTGAAGCGCATCTCTGGTCTGATCTACGAGGAGACCCGCGGGGTGCTGAAGGTGTTCCTGGAGAACGTGATCCGCGACGCGGTGACGTACACTGAGCACGCCAAGCGCAAGACTGTGACGGCCATGGACGTGGTGTACGCCCTGAAGAGGCAGGGGCGCACCCTGTACGGTTTCGGCGGTTAGGCTGCGTCGCAGCGGGCGCTGGCCTTCCCGCGGCCGTGCTTGTGGGTGGGAGAGACTAGAAAACGGCCCTTTTCAGGGCCACCACACTGTTCGGAAGTTGAAAAGTGCGAAAGAGTCTGTGTTGTTTGTTTGTTTCTTTCTTTCCGTTTGAGCGACGTGATGTGACTGGGAGGGGAGAAGGAAAGGAAACGTGTCATGTGGCTGGCTGTGTGTGGGAGCTGCTTCGTTTGTGTTTGTTATTGTGTGTCGTTGTATCGATCGCGACGGAGATGGCGGGCTGTGTGTTGTTGTGCGAGAGGCGGTGATTATTTGCTTGCGTGGTTTGGCTCTGTGTGTTTGCGGCGGCGTTGGGGTTTCCGAGGCAAGGCGTGTGGGCACAGGCGGCCGGATCAGCTGTTTCGTTCGTGTCGACGGCCGTTGCGCGCGGGAGTGGAGGGCGGTGTGTCGACACGCCTCCCTGTAACAATGGTCATTATTGCTGCCGTTGTCGTTTGGAAGGCGACTGCGACCGTGCAAAATGAATGAATGTGTGTGTGTGTGTTTGTTGGGCCACACGGGCTGTGTGGACGACAAGATGGCGGACGTGCGCCGGCGGCGGCTGTGCTGTGAAAGTGCAAAGTTAAAACAAAACAAGGTGCGGCGAGGACGACTGAAATTTTGCTTTGGACGTAGGTTTGTGTGGTGGCCCTGAAAAGGGCCGATTGTTGTGGGCCGGGCCGAGCCGAGCCGGCAAAGCGCGTTGCGTGCAGGGGAGCACGCGGCGCTGCGATTGCCTTGGCCTCCTTTAGGCCTTCTTCTCGGTCTTCTTTGGCAGCAGGACGGCCTGGATGTTGGGCAGGACACCACCCTGTGCGATGGTGACGCCCGACAGGAGCTTGTTGAGCTCCTCGTCGTTGCGGATGGCAAGCTGCAGGTGGCGCGGGATGATGCGCGTCTTCTTGTTGTCGCGGGCCGCGTTTCCGGCCAGCTCGAGCACCTCAGCCGCGAGGTACTCCATGACGGCGGCGAGGTAGACGGGCGCCCCGGCGCCGACGCGCTCTGCGTAGTTTCCCTTGCGCAGGAGGCGGTGGATTCTGCCGACCGGGAACTGGAGCCCAGCCCTGCTTGAGCGGGACTTTGACTTGCCCTTGACTTTGCCTCCCTTTCCGCGTCCGGACATGGCGATGGGCTAGCGACGGTGCACACGAAACGGAAACGAAAACGACCGGTGCGAGCGGCAGCGAGTCGAGCAGCGGAGTGCGTGCCGGCGCAGCCGCGCTCGCACCTTTTGTACCCTGGCCTTCAGGGTGACTAGTGGTGAAGTTTTTGTCATTGGACATTTACTTCGAATTGGGAATGTGTGATTGTTGTGTTGTGTCTTTACTTTTGCGGTATGTCTTGTGTGTTTATGTGCGTATTTGCTACTTATCTTGTACTGCCTGATCTATGGCGGTTTTTGGGTGATGATGTTGGCGAGTTGATGGGGGCTGAGAGAGGGTGATGTGATGGTGGGCGAGTGTGTGTTCAGTCAAAGAATATTGACCTGGGAGTTTTGTGACGCTTGATGGTGGGGTCATATTGACCCAGTGAATTGATGAGGGGGTTTGTTGACCTGCTGGCTGTTTCGTAGAACGCTTTAGCCAGGTCAGCAAAGCGCTGTTGTAGTCGAATTACGTCCGCAGACGCGTGTAGGTCGTCTGTGGGGAATCGGGAGGGGAGGTGTAAGGCTCGTTTGAGGGCCCTATTTTGAACCCTTTGGAGTTTGAGTACGTGCGTCTTGGCCGCATAGCCCCATACTGGGCACGCGTATTCCATTATGGGGCGTATGAGGGTGCAGTAGACGCGTACTCCTAGGTCTGCTGTTAGCGCACTACTGGTATTAAGGACTGGGTATAGTACGCTCAAGCGAGCGCTGGCTCGGCGGCGCAGGTCATCGATGTGCGCCTGCCATGTCAGCCTCTTATCTAAGGTCACCCCTAGATACTTTGCGGTGTTTCGCCAAGGGAGTTCTTGGCCGTTTAATCTTAGATTTAAGGGTGGTCGCCTGCGTGGTCCTCGCGGTCCTAATCGGCGCGTAATCACAATTGCCTGCGTTTTCCCGCTGTTAATTGTGATGCGCCACCTTTTGGACCATTCCTCTGTGGCGTTGAGAACTCTTTGGAGGCGTCTTGTGACCAGATCCCTGTTTGGGTTGCGGGTGAAAAATGCTGTATCATCTGCATATTGTGCAGTGTGCACCAGGGGTGAGGTGGGTGTGTCTGCCGTGTACAGGCTGTACAGGACAGGCCCTAGCACCGATCCCTGGGGCACCCCTGCACGTATGCGTCTTTTTGTTGACAGGGAGTTGTCAACCCTGACGGAAAATGTCCTATTCGAGAGATAGCTTTTCAGCAGCTTTACTATCGTCCCGGGGAAGCCTTGTGTGTATAGTTTGTACAATAACCCATTGTGCCATACGGAATCGAAGGCCTTGGCTACATCAAGTAGCACTATCCCACAGTAGCTTCTGCGGTTGAAGGCCTCGGTGGCTGCTTCAACAACTCTCATGATCTGTTGGGGGGCGGAGTGTTTCTGCCTGAATCCAAACTGGAAATCAGGCAGAACTTGCTCTCTGGAGATGTGTTGCTCAATAGGTGTGATTAGGAGGCGCTCGTAGATTTTACTGAGAGTGGGCAGAAGACTAATCGGTCTGTAGTGCTGTGGGAATAATGGGTCCTTACCGGGTTTAGCTATCGCGACCACCTCCGCGTGTTTCCAGCACGCTGGAAACTCGCGGGATCGAGTAATCTCGTTGAAGACGTTCGCGATGTGTGTGATTGCCAGTGGCGGGAGGTTCTTAACTAACTGATTTGTGAGCCGGTCGTGGCCTGGGGCCTTTTTGTTGGGCAGGGACCTAATGACTTTTGCCACGTCTTCTGGGGCGAAAAGTGGAGTGTGTTCATTCTCGTCGTCTTCAGCTGCAAGGAATACTGCAAGCTGCTGACGGACTATGATTTCGTGGTCCTCGTCCTGCGCCTCTGCTGGTTGAAACTGTTGTTCGAACGAGTCGGCGAGCGCGTTGGCCTTGTCTACAGGGCTGAAGACAAGGCTTCCACGCTCGCCGTGCAGAGGTGGCATACGCGCGCGTGTACGTGTGAATTGCTTGGTAGCTTGCCATAGGCTGTTGTCGTCTACTTTGAGGGCTGATAGGCGGGCAGACCATTGCTGGTTGCGGTGCTCATTGAGTGCTACTTTCAACTCTCTCTGTAGACGGTTGAGCAGCCTCCTAGTTGCCGGATTTCTTGTTATTTTCCATTCTTTTGCGACCCTGTTTTTGTGCCTAATTTGCGCAAGCAGGTGCTCCGGGAGTTGTATTTGAGGAGGAGGGCCTTCCCGCTGCCGGGGTGTGGCCTCCTCAGCAGCCTGCAGGATCGTGTTGGTGAGGTCTTTAAGCGCCTGTTCTGCAGTATCTGCAGTTGGAGGCGGGGCGCGAGCTATTTCAGAAGCGACATTTAACTGAAAGTGCTCCCAGTTCGTGTGCTTATACGACACCTGGTGTTGTGGGAGAGCTACCCTTTCTCCCACGTCGACCTCGATTATAACTGGGTTGTGATCGGAGGACATTCTATTTATTGTTCTCGCAGTCACGAAGCCTGTTATTCTCCTTGTGAGAGCTATGTCAAGGACGTCTGGCCGGCCTCCGTTTTTAGGGAAGTGCGTCGGCTCTTCTGGGCCCCAGACGTCGAACTGGTGGTCTCGCGCGAGTCGCTGCAGTTGACGACCGGCTCTGGTCGTGAGTCTACAATGCCAGTCTGCGTGTTTTGCATTGAGGTCTCCTCCTATTAGGAGCTTGCCTCTGATTTGTGCTAGTGCGGGAATGTCGTCCTCATCTAAGGTTGGGGTCGGTTGGCGGTAAGCTGCAACGACTGTGAGGGGGCCTGTAACTGTGGCTATTTCCACGGCTACCGTTTCTAACGAGCGGGTAGCTGGGGGGAATATCTGGTGATGGGGGATCCCTCTCTTTACGTATATGGCCACCCCGCCTCCTGCGGTTGGCCTGTCTCGTCTGTAACTGTTATAGTTTGGGACTGCCGCTTTTACTCCCGGTTTTAGGTGTGTTTCTGACATCATGCAAACGTCGATATTAAGCTCCTTCATGAGCTCTCGGAACTCCATGACTTGGTTGAAGATGCCGTCTGCGTTAAAGACGCACATTTTCAGACCTTGGATATGGGGGCGTCTATCCATGTTTGGCTGTTGTTGTTGCTTGGGAAGTCGCTGAGGGATGCGACTGCTTAACTGCTGCTTGTAGGGCGGCGAGGATCTGTGCATTTTGCTGCTGAATCTCCCGCATCATCTGCGCGAGAAGATTCAGAGTTTGGGACATGACTCCCAGCACAGGATCGTCTGTGGAGGGCGAGGGCGCAGCTTCGCTCAGACTTTGAGTGACAGGATGTCTGCCAGCGGTCTGACGGTCCGCGCCCCCTGCCCGCCGCAGACTGGTCTTTGGGGCAGGGGTTAGGACTTCCCTAGGGCATTCTCCGTCGTCAGGGATCTGGTCAAGGAGAGGAGTGTCCTGGGTTGTTTCCGGGGAGCGTCGGCCGCAAGATTCCGGTCCCATCTCGGCCGGCAGAGGGGCGCTACTGCGCGCCTCAGTGTCGGCCGCGATGTTTGCGAACGTCGCGGCGGTCGTCACCTCCCGGGATTTGCCTCTGTAGGGCGGCCTATCTCGTCTTGTGATTTCAGGTCGGTTTGGGGGTTTAGCTTGGGGTTTGTTTGGGGGTGCATTCGTGCCTCGATAGCGTTGGGCGTAGTTCTTATGAACCCTGCATCCCAGGTAGCTGGCGGTGTGCCCTTCGCCGCATAGCGCACACTTTATTCTTGGGTCTTCTATTTTAATTTGACAGGTCCTGGAGTCGTGTCCCTCCGCACACTTCCTGCATCGTACAGGCATGTCGCAGTGTGAGGCCACGTGTCCCAGTCCCTGGCACCTAAAGCATTGTTGAGACCGATTTTTCTTTTTTAACAGTTCGGTGGTTATGGGTATCTGCAGGACACTCCTCATAGGCTTTTTGTTTATCGGTATGTCTGGCATTACGGCGAGGTAGAGGGGCCACTTGTTATTAGAACCGGGTGGTTTCATTTGTGTGACTGTCTTAACATCGAAATTTTGGCGGATTAGGTCTTCTTTTATCGCTGAGGGCGATAGTTTGCGCGGTAGGTCGCGGATAACTATATTTAGGTTCCTGATCCTTTCGGTCGGGAAAGTGTAGTGCGGAACTTTTTTATCACTCAAAAGTTGTTTTACCGCCATGTATTCGTCCATGGAGTGGAGGGTGAGCTTTATTTTGTCACCCCCTGCCGGTTTGGCTTTGAATCTATCACCTACTGCGCTCTTCACTAGATCATAGAGCTCTTTGTAGTCCTTGTCAAATTCAGCGACGATTGGGGGGAGGTATGCTCGTTTCTGCGAGCCCACTGGTGGTTGGAGTGGCGCATCATTGGTCGTGGGTTCGTCGTCTATGGCGGAAAAACGGTTAGATGTTGGTGCCGCTTCCGTGGCCGGCGGGGGTGTGGGTTGGCGGATGGTTTTTCTGGCTAGTTGAAAGCCGTCACCTTCACCGCTAGTAGCGGTTTCCCCGATCTCGTTTTCCTGCTCCTGCCTGGACTCATCGATAACCAGAGGGCTATCTGATTCGGAATCGTGTTCCTTTTGTTTGTTCTCAGCTTCCGGAGATTGGCTGGAAGCTTTGAGTCGCTTTACGAGGTTTTTACGCCTGCCTCGGTTCTTTTTCTGGGTCCTGGAAAGTTTAACTTTAGGGGACGGTGGGAGGGTGGATTTGAGGTTGGGAGTGGATTTGCGGGTAGGTTTGGGTTGGGCTTTGGAAGAGGGTTTCGGGAGAATTTTTACTGGGAGACGATTCCCTTTTTCACGCCTGCGGGACGCAAGATAAGGGAGGAGGTTATTCTGTGCGTTTTCTAGTAGTAGTCTGTCAACGTCTGGATTTGGGGAATTAGTGGCGCTGCTCATACTGACAATGAAAGACGTAGTGCTGGTTTGTTGTTTGACGGCGTTAGGCGCCCTATTGATCTCGTTGGGGGCGGAAGTGGAAGCAAAGTCGAGGGCTGCCTTGGGTATGCCAGACGCCGCCTTCGTTGCCGACACCGTTAGGTTTCCGGCGGCTGTGCTTGGCCCTAACAAACTGGCAGGCGCGGGACACTGGCCAGTGACCAGGCCCTGACCTGCAGAGTCCCTAACACTCGGGGGAGCAGAGCATGGCTCTGCGGCAGCAGAAGTACCCGAACCGCCCGGAAAAGCGGCCCGCGACATCGAGGAGACGACATCGACGCCGCCAGCAGCGAGCTGCTGGGACCCCGAATCGTCACCGCAGATTGAAACCGCACACGACAATTTGCTCATCGTGCAGCCTGACCGTGCTGCGCTTCGACGTGTGCACCCGTCAACGCTTTAATAAAAGCGAAGCCGAAGAAGCACCTGGATTGTCACCCGTACAAGCGGGGGCCTATGGCTTTGCGTAACAGACGCACGGAGACTAGCTCAACGTTCGACTGCCGCTCGGCGAGTCGCCGGCGCAGCCGGGGTGGGGGTGCTTTATGGGCTCGGGTGCGGCGGCCGGTTGCGCGCGCGCCCCATTGGTCGGCGGCCGCAACAGGGCGAGCTGGTAAAGGTGCGGCGGCGGCTGGCGGCGGGTGCCACTGTGTGGGGAGACGCTGACTAGAGCGGAGCGCTTGCTACTGGTGTTGCTGCTGCCGTACGTTCGTTCGAGATGCCGCCCAAGACTAGCGGGAAGGCCGCCAAGAAGGCTGGCAAGGCGCAGAAGAACATTTCGAAGGGCGACAAGAAGAAGAAGCGCAAGAGGAAGGAGAGCTATGCCATCTACATCTACAAGGTGCTGAAGCAGGTGCACCCTGACACGGGCATCTCGTCGAAGGCGATGAGCATCATGAACAGCTTCGTGAACGACATTTTCGAGCGCATTGCGGCCGAGGCTTCTCGCCTGGCGCACTACAACAAGCGCTCGACCATCACGTCCCGCGAGATCCAGACCGCTGTGCGGCTGTTGCTGCCTGGCGAGCTGGCCAAGCACGCCGTGAGCGAGGGCACGAAGGCGGTGACCAAGTACACGAGCTCCAAGTAAGGAGGTGGCTCTGGAGTGGAAGGAAGGATGGAGAAGGCTCCTCCGTTGCGAGAGCGGCAAAACGGCCCTTTTCAGGGCCACCAACTTGCCTTTTGCGGGAAGGGCGGAATTGTTGTTGTTGTTGTTTGTGTGGACGGCTGTGATGTATGTGTGCATTTTGATTGTGGGTGGGGGGGGGGGGCGCGTCAAAGCGTGTTGCGGGGGACGGCCACGAGGTTGGTCGCCGTGGCGTGGAATGGTGGCACGCCTCGTTGGAGTGGTTTTGACCCATTGGTGGTGGTGTGTGTGTGTTACCTGTCTGCGAGGGGGGACAGTGCGATCGGCGACTTTTGTGTCACCGTAACGACGGCCGTTTGCGGGTTTGTTTTTTGCACATCATACATGGCGAGGGTGAAATGTGAAATGTTTTTGTTTGGTTTTTTTTTGCCGCCCACTATTCCCTTTGCTGTACGCCGAGTTTGACAATGGTGCGACGTAACTGCAGCGTGGAGGTGTGTGAGTGACGTTGAAATTGAACGTGCCATTAAGACGCATTGTTGTTGTATTGTACTGTACGTGTACGGCGACACGCACGATGATGTACCATTCGACTCTGATTTTTGATAGCCGTGTCTGACTGATTGCGTACGACGCACGCACACCGATGTCGTCATTCAAGATGCACGCGTGTCCAGTGCAGTACAGTAAGCGCGACGCTAGACGGCGGCGGCGGCGGCGGCGGCGGCGGCGGCGGTCGTCGTTTGTTTGGCGAATGTCTGTACACGTGTTTGTCTGTGTCCATCCGGTATGTATGTGTTTGTTTGAAAGTGTTTTGTGTGTCGGTGACGTGGTCCGATCCGTCGCCCCCTGAGTAACTGTCGATCGGCGCGATAGACCGGCGTCACGCAACTGAACCGAAGTCTTGGGCACACCCGTCATACTGTTGTACACCGTCGCGCTGAGAACGGTGACGAAAGGTTGACTTTGATCGGTCGAATGTCTGGGCAGAACGTGAGGAATGAGGCAAGAGTGCAAGGAGGGGGGGCAAAAGAGAGAGGAAGGGAAAAAGGGGAGAAACGCATTCGTAGAGCAACGGAACGTTCCCGTGTCGGAGGCGTATTGGAGCCGCACTGAAATGCGTTTAACGGCGGCGCGGCTGCAAGTGTCTGCCGTGGTGAACGTTACCTTTGACGGCTGCATTGGGCTTTGCTTTTGCTTTTGCTTTTGCTTTCGCTTTCGCTTTCGCTTTCGCTTTCCCGGATGTACGTAACGTTTGTTGATATGGTTGTGAGGAAGAGTGTATGACAGTGCCGTGCCGTCCATGTTCGTGTGCCCTCCCATTGTGTGTATGCTATTGTCTGTGTACTTGAATGATGTATGTAGGTGTTAGTGGACATGTTTCACCAGTGGGGGGAAATGGATCGTCGATAGTTGGCGTCACTCTGTCACGGTCGAGATGACGCACCCTCCGTACAGAAAGGTGTCGAGAAAGTGTGTGTGTGTGTGTGTGCGTCCGTGAATTGGCAGTGTTTGGAGGTGGGCGTGCCCTGCATGTGGCCCGGAAGGCTGTTCGTTTGGCGGTAGTGTTGTGTGGACAGGGGAGGGGCATGCGTAACGCTGCTGGCATGGCATTTCGGGAGATGGGAGGGGGCAAACGAGGAGCGGCGGCCAAAGAAAGGCGGGACGGGGAGGGGCGCGGTGTGGGTGGCTTGCGCCTGTGCTCGGCGTTGTGGTTTGTGCAAAAGAGGAGGAGAAAAACAATGAGTTGCCAGGGAGGGGAGCGGTGTTGTGTTGTGGTTGTCGTGGTGTAGCCGCAGACGCGGCTGTCAGTGAACGTGGCGAGACGGACGGATGCGCGGAGGGGCGGGGGCGGCGCATTTCGCCGGTGCCGTGCCGTGCCGTGCCGTGCCTGACAGCCGCGTGGTCGCTGTGTTGTTGGTGGCGTGGGGGCGAGGAGAGTACCGTACGGGTGTGCTTGTGCGCCGGAAATGGCACACTGCGCCTGCCCGTCTTGGAGGCTGATGGCTGTGGTGTGGAAATGGGGCGCGGTGATGTTGAAGCAGTTGAAGAACAGAAAAGAAACCAAGAAAACGGGAGGCGTGATGCGGCGGTGGTGGTGAGAGCGGGAAAAACAAAACAAACAAAAAAAAAACAACAAAAAAAAGAAGGAAAAACAACAAGAAACAAAAAAGAAAACAAAAAGTCTATCAATATTAGAATGTAAATGGAAATGGAAATGGACCCAGGTATAACCTCCCTGCACAAATAGCAGAGAGTCCGATGATAATAGAAATGTGCCAGAATGTTAACGTCCCTACAAAACAAACCCAACGATAATATTAATGAAAGAATGAACCGTATGTAACATTGCAACAGACATAATGAAACCTGATAAATTGTATAAGGGCAGCAGCGTTGACCTTTGGCCCTGTATTCAGAATAAAAAGAGCCAAAGATCGTCACCCCAATGAAAAAGACACTGAAACACGTATGTAACATAGCAGCGATGGCGAGACATTGTAGCATCTGTGACCAGAGAGTTTGCGCTGGACCGCGCGAGTGTTGCGAGCGGTTCTCAGTCAGTCAGTCAGTCAGTCGGTCGGTCGTTGCGAGTCTGTAGGTCTGTCTAGTTGAGGGCTGTACTCTGTCAGTAGTCGTCGCGTGCAGTACGCTAATAGTCGTCATGCAGAGCGGTCGGTCAGTAGTAGCAGCCGAGTGCGGTTGTGTGATGTAGGCGGTCGGCAACACTGGTCAAGATGGTGAATAAGGTATACTGTGAATTAATATAATCATTAGATAATGAACAATTTTATTTATTGTAATTATTCTCCAACAAGTTCCCCAATAATAATTTTTATTTCAAAAGCATTTTTCAAACATTTAATTTTTTATTGAACTGAAGAGTTCGTTGCACTTCACATTTCATTCCACTTCTTTGAAGAAAAATTTCACTAAAATCACAAAAAAAAAAGAGAATATTATTATTTGCAATGCAGTTCCTCCAAGCGCTGCGCAACAAACAAGAGCAGAAATGTGACATCCATTTATTCTGAGGTAAGACTTTAATTCTGATTGTTTTGCACAGGGCCAAAGACCGATATTTCGGTTTAATTGAAGTTTCTTGTCACTGAACGGACTTTTAAATGTTGTGAAGAATTTATATTTGAGTCAGATTGCGAATTTAACATTTTTGTTGCCATTTTCAATACCTCTCATTGTGGGCGAGGTTACAATTAGCGCAATGTCCATTAGCATCCGTAAATAACATTGTCCATTATTTTAAATTTTGCGGGGAGGTTACAACGCACAAAAAAAAAAAAACAAAACAAAAAATTGCATTTGTATCCGCTCCTCAATTGTAGATACCCCTTACACAGCTGTGTGCAATGAATGAGTGCTGGCTGGTAATTAATTGCACTCCTTGGAGGGAAATGCCATAGGAAGTAGTCTTTAAAAAGTGAATGTTTTTCGTTAAAAGACAAAAGTTACTTTAGAAAAAAGTAATAGTGGGGCTTTTTGTCGTTGAACAAAATAAGTACAATGAACATACGTTATCAGATTTGCGCAAAATGCAGCTTCACACCACCTTTTGATTATAACACAATATACTATACATCGTCCCGAACCGTGACCAGAGTCGCGAGACGAGCAGAGCACGCCGCCGACGCCCGCTCAGTACAACCGTCCACCCGCTACTACTGTCGACCGACTACTACCTCTCCCGACTCGCGCTACAATATATATAACAACTGTTCCTGGCGACCCGGTGCGTGCCACTACTGTCGTCTGGCGCGGTCCAAGCGCCGACTAGCAACGATAAATAACTCTCTGGTCAGACAGAGATGCTGTCATGCCTCGCCATCGCTCTGGTAATGAATACATACGTGTTGCAGCGTGCGTACCACCGGAACACGCAGTGGCGGAGCCAAAGACTGTGTTGTCGAGGTCGAGTGCGAGCGGGAAGAGAGGCAGCGTCGGCACGGAGATGCAAGCGAGCGCGAGACGCACGGGGGCTGCGGCGTGGCGCGTTTGCGGTCGGCGCCTTTGGTGGCAACGGCCGGGACAAGCAGCGGTGTATGGTGTGGTGCGGGGCGGACAGGGGCGGCGGTGGACGGGGAGGAGGCGGCGCGACGACGGCATGGGGGCGAAAACGGGACGGGGGACGGCGGATGTTGAGAGGCGTCACGCGCGGACAGGACACAGACACAGAGACACACAGATTGGAAAGGGAGGGTGCGCGGTAATAATAGTTGGGAATGTGCGTACCGTGCGGGACGGGAGTGGGCGAGGAACACGGTCGTGGCCCCTGTTTTGGGTGCGTGTGATGACGTCGGTGTGTTGTGGGAAGGGAAGGTGCTGTGGCGGCGGCGCGTAATGGGCGTAGGCCGAAAAGAGAAAGGAACGTCGGCAGTGTGTTGGCAAGCGTCGGTTCGACTGCGACGTTGATGGGCAGGGCAGGGCGAGGTTAATGGTGGTAGGAGTAGGCGTGTGGGCGCACAAAATCTGCCGCTGCAGGCGGTGCCGTAACCGCCATGGCGGGAAGGAGAGAGGGCCAAAGAAAGAAAGAAAGAAAGAAAGAAAGAAGAAAACAAAAAAAAAAAAAAAAAGGAGGAGGGGGGGGCGAAAGTGGAGAGGCGGTGGTGTGAGAAGGGCGGGGGCGGAAGGAAGGCAGGAAGGACAAGAGGCGAGGCGACGGCTTGCTTTGTGTATCGGTCGGTCTCTGGCTATGCTTCGTTTTCTGCAGCAGGGTCGGTGCGCGGCGTGGCTCGCGGCAGTGGGAACGCCTGGCGGCTGGACGGCCAGCAATGCGGTTGGATGGGCGGCCACAGCACCGCACCTGTGCCCGAGGAGGAGACGCTGGCGGCGGGCCCTGAGGTGAGGCCGGCTCGGCTCGGCTGGGGCTGTGGATGTGTAGGTGTGCGCCGCTGCTGCAACAACGAGTAAAACGCGAGAAGAAGGGATGGCGGTAGAGAGAGGAAAAAAAAAAGGTCGTGTTGTGTTGATGCGCAGGCAGACGCGTACAGAGAGACGAGCCCGGTCTGCAGCAGGGTGTGGCCGTGCCGAGTGCAGAGCAGCGGCGGCTCGGTTCGGTTCGGCCCGGCCCGGCCCGGCCCGGCGGGCCGCGCTGTTGTCGCGGACGTGAGCGCCCCCTGGCGGGTGGCCGGAGGCGGCGCGGCGTGTTGGACGTGTGGCTGGTGGCAGTGCACAATTTGCGAGTGGCTGGCGGTGTGGTGTGGCGGTTGGCGCGTCGGGCGGCGGAGAGAGAGAGAGAGGGGGAGGAGAGGTATGTGTTGCGGGCGCCCTTTGCTGCGCTGCGTCGTTGCGTGTGCCGTACAGGGCGGGCGCTTGTCGACTGTGTGGGCGGTGTGGCGAATTGGCGTGAAACGGCTGCCGAGAGGTGTGTGGTAGCGAGCCGGTCGGTGTCAGTGCGAAGGGGAATGTGCGTGCGTTTGGCGGTTTCGGTGTGCTTTTTGCGGCGTGAGAGTGGGGAATTAGTGGGGCCGGCTGTTGTGTTGGTTCCTTGTGTCTTGTGTCGCGTAGCTTGATGGCAACGTGGAAGGACGCCGGTTTCGTTTCGAGCCTTGCGTGTGGTTGTCGACGTTGACTGGTTGGCGTGTGCATGTGTGGGTCGCGAGTGCGTTTTTGGCTGGCTGTGTGTGTGTGTGTGTGTGTGTGTGTGTGTGTGTGTGTGTGTGTGTGTGTTTTGGGGGGGAAGGGGGAGGCGGTGGTGAAAGTGCAGTCGTTGCCACGGGCGCGTCGTCGGGTGGGGCTGGGGCTGTGCGTCGTGGCGGAAAGGTGGTAGGTTGCGGGAAGCGAGCCCGTCGTTGACGGTGTCGCGTGAGTTGTGACTCGAGTGGGGCGCGGGGCGCGGGACAGGAGCAGCGTGCCGCTGCGTCGTGGTCGTCAGCAGAGGCTGTGCGTGTGCTTGTCCTTTTTGTGGGCGGTTCGTGCGAGGCGTTTTTTGTTTCGTGTTGCCCTAGTTGTTAGTTTATTTTTTTTTTGTGTTTGTTATTTTGAGACGACGACTGGTTGGTGGCGTGCGCGCGAAGTGGCGGTGTGCGCTTCCCGTGTCGTTTTGTTTTTGTTTGGTTTTTTTGTTTTTGTGTGTTTTTTTTTTTTTGCACTGGGCCCCGGGGGGTGGGTGGGTGCGTGTGTGTCGATTGCCGGCTGGCGAAAGGTGCGCCATCGGCGGGGTGGGTCGCCGGCACAAGTAGAGGCGGCGGCGTTGTTGCTGTTGTTGTGTGGTGTTTGTTTTGTTCGGCTGTGTCGGCGAGCTGTGTTGCGGTGCGTGTGAATGGTGGTGCAAAAGTGCTGGCGTTGGGGCTGCGACTGCGACGGCGGCGAGCCGCGGGCGCGCATGATAGTGATGTTGTGAACAGCGGCTGTGTACGGTAGTGGTGTTGTTGTAGCACGACGTGCATCCGGGCCGGCGCGGAAAGCGCAGTTGCGGGCGGTTGCCCTTCGGTGCCAGCCATGTCGCGTGAGCGGCGGGTTGCTCTGGTGTCGACACGTGGTGCTCTGGGTTGTTGTGTGGTGCCCTTTGGCCGGTGGGGGTGGTTCGCGTGTGTCTCGTTCGCGCTCGGTATCTGGTCGTGGTCGTGCTGCTCCCCCGTCTGTCGGCGGTTTTCGACGTCGTCTGTACGTTTTTGTTCGTTTGCGGCGTGCCTGCCGACGTCGTCCCGTCGCGACCTTTCAACCGAAAGTGTGGCGCCCGAAGGTGAACGAACGTAACCCTGACCTCGGCGCTTTACGCTGAGCCGAGCGAACCGAACCTAACCTGTGGTGTGGCGAGGTGAGCTCAGCCTGTGAGCCCCTAACGTCTACGTAAGGTAAGCTGTCCGGCTGACGCCTCACGTTTGAACGCTTTTTTTTAACCTAGCACTGACCCCTTAACCTAACGTGTAACCTAACCTAACCTCTGACGCCTGACGTGTTTGAATGCTTAACCTAAGTTTGACGCTTAACCTAACCCAAGTCCCCTTAACCTAACCCACGTCCACCTAACCCTAACCTAACCTAGACGTGTAAACGTAATGTGTAACGCGTAACGTGTAAGGTCGGCTGTCGTGTGTGCTGACGGCAGATTGGGTTGGTCTGTAGATTCGGATTGCGGTTTGCCTCGGTCGAGGGGTTGGGTCGGAAGCGGCGAGGGGCGGCGGCGCCTGTTGCGCAGGCGGCGTCCGTTTGCGGCGGGCAATTGTTGATAAACGGCTGTGAATGTTGGCGGGCGAGAGGAGGAGGACGGCGCGCGATGTGGCCCGACGGCTGCGGGCCGATCGGGAAACGGCGGGAGGGCGACGGAAGGCGATGGGGCGGCGGAGGCGCGTTTGCACGGCCGTCATCGCCGCACGCCTCGGCTTGTGTGGCTGTGGCGCCGGCCGCGCTGGCCGGGCTGCCGCGGCGACGGTGTGGGAGTTTTGCCGAAGGTTTGGCCATTGTGGCGGGTCGTCGGCTGGGGCTGTGGGGGCGGCATTTGGGCGGGGGCGGCGATTCTCGGCGGGCCGACCCAGGCTGTAGCGCGCGGTAGCTGCAGTTTGGCCGTGGTTTGCGGCGCTGCCGTGGCGACTGGTTGGCGACTGTGGTGTGGCTGTGTGTAGCCCCATCCTCGGTGGTTTGAAAGGCGCGGGCGGTTGTGGCGCAGGTTTGGGGCTGCTCCGCACAGGCTGTCGGACGTTGGGCGGTAGCAAGCGCGGGAGGCGCGGCGCGGCGGCGCGCAGAGTGGCGGCCGCTCTCTCGGCCGTCCGCGCCCGCCCGCGACACTGGCTGGGCCTTGTGATTCTCTGCTCTGCTGCTGTGCTGTGCTTGCGTGCCTGCCTGCCGTCCCGCTCGCTCTCGCTCTCGCTCTCGCTGTGTGTTACGCGCGTCGTCGAAATGGCAGATCAGGCGGCTACGAACGAGACTGCTGCGGCACCCGCCGCCACCGGCACTACGAAGAAGGCCAAGTCTGCGTCGTCTGCGAAGAAGCCGCGCGCCAAGCCTGCGCACCCGCGCACCTCTGAGATGGTGACGGCCGCCATCAAGAGTCTGAAGGAGCGCGGCGGGTCGTCGCTGCAGGCGATCAAGAAGTACATTGCCGCGCACTACAAGCTGGACGCGGAGAAGCTGGCGCCGTTTATCAAGAAGTACCTCAAGTCGGCCGTCGTGGCGGGCGAGCTGGTGCAGACGAAGGGGAAGGGCGCGTCCGGCTCGTTCAAGCTTGCCGGCGCCGGCGGCGGGGGGGCGGCCGAGGGCGGCAAGGCTCGTGCTGGCGGTGCCAAGAAGAAGCGCGCCGCTCCGGCCAGCAAGGAGAAGAAGGGCGCCCGTGCGGCCGGCGCAAAGAAGGCTGGTGGCGTGAAGGCGGCGACCGGTCGGAAGGCGGGCGCCGCCAAGAAGGCGTCTGCGGCGTCGGCCGCTCCCGCGGGTGCGAAGAAGGCGGCTGCGGCCAAGCCGGCCAAGGCCAAGTCGCCGTCGAAGGCGAAGAAGGCCGCCAAGGTTCCGACGAAGAAGCCGAAGGCGCCGCGCCCGAAGAAGGCGACGACGCCGTCTAAGGCGAAGGCTTCGCCCAAGAAGAAGAAGTAGAGTAGAGGAGAAAGAGATGGGAGAAAGGAAGGGTTTGGCGCTTGACTCCGTCGTCCCCACCCCCCGTCGTCGTCTAGTGGCGCGCAAGAGACGCGCGGCCCAAAACGGCCCTTCTCAGGGCCATCAAAGCACGTCGGGGAAGGTTTTGATTGTCGTGTTGCGTTTGGTGTGGGTGTCTGTCTGTCTGGCGTTTCTGTATGCCCGTGGGGATGCTGTTTGCGTGCCGTGGTGGTTGGATTGCGGGGGTCGGTGGCGGGTGTGGGCGGCGGTAGCGGTAAGCGGTGTTGTTGTTGATTGTCGCCGTGTTTGTGGCGGCGGCCGACGGTTGGTTTTCTGTCACGTTGTTTTGTTTGAATACGTTGGTTGGCTTGCCTGCGTTCGTTCTTCTCGGATGTCTGTCTTGTCTAGTCGTGTCTGGTCTTTGTTGTTTTGTTCCTTTGTGTGTGTGTGTGTGTGTTATGTTTTGCAACGGGGGGCACGTTGAGATGTGGAAGGAGTCGGCGGGGATTTCGGTGGCGTGTAGAGCGAGCGAGCGCGCCTGCCTGGCCGTTGGCCGTCGGAGTGGAGTGCGGGTTTGTTTTTGTGTTTTCGAAACGAAAGCGGCGGCCGGCCGGCCAGCCACCCGTGCGGTGTGACGTCGGCCGTTGGGTATTGTGCGCTTTGAGCGCCGGGGAGGGATGATGTGTGATTGTTGCGCGCTGCTAAGCAGGCAGGCAGAGTGAGCGGGTGTGGCGGACGGACGGGAAGTGGTGGTTGTTGTTTTTGGGTTGCGGGGCGAGAGGCAGGCGACCGACAAAGTTTGCTCGCGACGGAGAGATGTTAGTGGCCCTGAAAAGGGCCGTTTTTGTTTGTGCGGTGCGGTGCCGCGGCGCGGTTTAGGCGCGCTCGCCGCGGATGCGGCGCGCGAGCTGGATGTCCTTGGGCATGATGGTGACGCGCTTGGCGTGGATTGCGCACAGGTTGGTGTCTTCGAAGAGGCCGACGAGGTAGGCCTCGCTGGCCTCCTGCAGGGCCATGACTGCGGAGCTCTGGAAGCGCAGGTCGGTCTTGAAGTCCTGGGCGATCTCGCGCACTAGGCGCTGGAATGGCAGCTTGCGGATGAGCAGCTCTGTGCTCTTCTGGTAGCGCCTGATTTCTCGCAGGGCGACGGTGCCCGGCCTGTAGCGGTGGGGCTTCTTGACGCCTCCGGTGGCGGGCGCGCTCTTCCTCGCCGCCTTGGTGGCGAGCTGTTTGCGCGGCGCCTTTCCGCCGGTGGACTTGCGGGCCGTTTGCTTTGTGCGGGCCATAGCGGTAGCGGAGCGGCGTGCGTGGAGGTTAGGTGCGGCGCGGCGTCCGGTGCTGCCTTGACAACGGGCCCGCGCGCCTCCGTGCTGCGCTTATATGCCCTCGGTTGCGCGTGGTGGGGGGAGGGCGGGCCAGAGTCTATATAGGGGGGCGGCGGGCGCGCTGGGCGCAGACCGTAGCCGACTCGCCAGCCGCTGCAGCTGCTGTTTGTGCACGTTTTGCTTTGCCCGAGGAAGGAAGGATGACAGGCCGCGGCAAGGGAGGAAAGGGGCTCGGCAAGGGTGGCGCCAAGCGGCACCGCAAGGTGTTGCGCGACAACATCCAGGGCATCACGAAGCCCGCCATCCGCCGTCTGGCTCGCAGGGGCGGCGTGAAGCGCATCTCTGGTCTGATCTACGAGGAGACCCGCGGGGTGCTGAAGGTGTTCCTGGAGAACGTGATCCGCGACGCGGTGACGTACACTGAGCACGCCAAGCGCAAGACTGTGACGGCCATGGACGTGGTGTACGCCCTGAAGAGGCAGGGGCGCACCCTGTACGGTTTCGGCGGTTAGGCTGCGTCGCAGCGGGCGCTGGCCTTCCCGCGGCCGTGCTTGTGGGTGGGAGAGACTAGAAAACGGCCCTTTTCAGGGCCACCACACTGTTCGGAAGTTGAAAAGTGCGAAAGAGTCTGTGTTGTTTGTTTGTTTCTTTCTTTCCGTTTGAGCGACGTGATGTGACTGGGAGGGGAGAAGGAAAGGAAACGTGTCATGTGGCTGGCTGTGTGTGGGAGCTGCTTCGTTTGTGTTTGTTATTGTGTGTCGTTGTATCGATCGCGACGGAGATGGCGGGCTGTGTGTTGTTGTGCGAGAGGCGGTGATTATTTGCTTGCGTGGTTTGGCTCTGTGTGTTTGCGGCGGCGTTGGGGTTTCCGAGGCAAGGCGTGTGGGCACAGGCGGCCGGATCAGCTGTTTCGTTCGTGTCGACGGCCGTTGCGCGCGGGAGTGGAGGGCGGTGTGTCGACACGCCTCCCTGTAACAATGGTCATTATTGCTGCCGTTGTCGTTTGGAAGGCGACTGCGACCGTGCAAAATGAATGAATGTGTGTGTGTGTGTTTGTTGGGCCACACGGGCTGTGTGGACGACAAGATGGCGGACGTGCGCCGGCGGCGGCTGTGCTGTGAAAGTGCAAAGTTAAAACAAAACAAGGTGCGGCGAGGACGACTGAAATTTTGCTTTGGACGTAGGTTTGTGTGGTGGCCCTGAAAAGGGCCGATTGTTGTGGGCCGGGCCGAGCCGAGCCGGCAAAGCGCGTTGCGTGCAGGGGAGCACGCGGCGCTGCGATTGCCTTGGCCTCCTTTAGGCCTTCTTCTCGGTCTTCTTTGGCAGCAGGACGGCCTGGATGTTGGGCAGGACACCACCCTGTGCGATGGTGACGCCCGACAGGAGCTTGTTGAGCTCCTCGTCGTTGCGGATGGCAAGCTGCAGGTGGCGCGGGATGATGCGCGTCTTCTTGTTGTCGCGGGCCGCGTTTCCGGCCAGCTCGAGCACCTCAGCCGCGAGGTACTCCATGACGGCGGCGAGGTAGACGGGCGCCCCGGCGCCGACGCGCTCTGCGTAGTTTCCCTTGCGCAGGAGGCGGTGGATTCTGCCGACCGGGAACTGGAGCCCAGCCCTGCTTGAGCGGGACTTTGACTTGCCCTTGACTTTGCCTCCCTTTCCGCGTCCGGACATGGCGATGGGCTAGCGACGGTGCACACGAAACGGAAACGAAAACGACCGGTGCGAGCGGCAGCGAGTCGAGCAGCGGAGTGCGTGCCGGCGCAGCCGGGGTGGGGGTGCTTTATGGGCTCGGGTGCGGCGGCCGGTTGCGCGCGCGCCCCATTGGTCGGCGGCCGCAACAGGGCGAGCTGGTAAAGGTGCGGCGGCGGCTGGCGGCGGGTGCCACTGTGTGGGGAGACGCTGACTAGAGCGGAGCGCTTGCTACTGGTGTTGCTGCTGCCGTACGTTCGTTCGAGATGCCGCCCAAGACTAGCGGGAAGGCCGCCAAGAAGGCTGGCAAGGCGCAGAAGAACATTTCGAAGGGCGACAAGAAGAAGAAGCGCAAGAGGAAGGAGAGCTATGCCATCTACATCTACAAGGTGCTGAAGCAGGTGCACCCTGACACGGGCATCTCGTCGAAGGCGATGAGCATCATGAACAGCTTCGTGAACGACATTTTCGAGCGCATTGCGGCCGAGGCTTCTCGCCTGGCGCACTACAACAAGCGCTCGACCATCACGTCCCGCGAGATCCAGACCGCTGTGCGGCTGTTGCTGCCTGGCGAGCTGGCCAAGCACGCCGTGAGCGAGGGCACGAAGGCGGTGACCAAGTACACGAGCTCCAAGTAAGGAGGTGGCTCTGGAGTGGAAGGAAGGATGGAGAAGGCTCCTCCGTTGCGAGAGCGGCAAAACGGCCCTTTTCAGGGCCACCAACTTGCCTTTTGCGGGAAGGGCGGAATTGTTGTTGTTGTTGTTTGTGTGGACGGCTGTGATGTATGTGTGCATTTTGATTGTGGGTGGGGGGGGGGGCGCGTCAAAGCGTGTTGCGGGGGACGGCCACGAGGTTGGTCGCCGTGGCGTGGAATGGTGGCACGCCTCGTTGGAGTGGTTTTGACCCATTGGTGGTGGTGTGTGTGTGTTACCTGTCTGCGAGGGGGGACAGTGCGATCGGCGACTTTTGTGTCACCGTAACGACGGCCGTTTGCGGGTTTGTTTTTTGCACATCATACATGGCGAGGGTGAAATGTGAAATGTTTTTGTTTGGTTTTTTTTTGCCGCCCACTATTCCCTTTGCTGTACGCCGAGTTTGACAATGGTGCGACGTAACTGCAGCGTGGAGGTGTGTGAGTGACGTTGAAATTGAACGTGCCATTAAGACGCATTGTTGTTGTATTGTACTGTACGTGTACGGCGACACGCACGATGATGTACCATTCGACTCTGATTTTTGATAGCCGTGTCTGACTGATTGCGTACGACGCACGCACACCGATGTCGTCATTCAAGATGCACGCGTGTCCAGTGCAGTACAGTAAGCGCGACGCTAGACGGCGGCGGCGGCGGCGGCGGCGGCGGCGGCGGTCGTCGTTTGTTTGGCGAATGTCTGTACACGTGTTTGTCTGTGTCCATCCGGTATGTATGTGTTTGTTTGAAAGTGTTTTGTGTGTCGGTGACGTGGTCCGATCCGTCGCCCCCTGAGTAACTGTCGATCGGCGCGATAGACCGGCGTCACGCAACTGAACCGAAGTCTTGGGCACACCCGTCATACTGTTGTACACCGTCGCGCTGAGAACGGTGACGAAAGGTTGACTTTGATCGGTCGAATGTCTGGGCAGAACGTGAGGAATGAGGCAAGAGTGCAAGGAGGGGGGGCAAAAGAGAGAGGAAGGGAAAAAGGGGAGAAACGCATTCGTAGAGCAACGGAACGTTCCCGTGTCGGAGGCGTATTGGAGCCGCACTGAAATGCGTTTAACGGCGGCGCGGCTGCAAGTGTCTGCCGTGGTGAACGTTACCTTTGACGGCTGCATTGGGCTTTGCTTTTGCTTTTGCTTTTGCTTTCGCTTTCGCTTTCGCTTTCGCTTTCCCGGATGTACGTAACGTTTGTTGATATGGTTGTGAGGAAGAGTGTATGACAGTGCCGTGCCGTCCATGTTCGTGTGCCCTCCCATTGTGTGTATGCTATTGTCTGTGTACTTGAATGATGTATGTAGGTGTTAGTGGACATGTTTCACCAGTGGGGGGAAATGGATCGTCGATAGTTGGCGTCACTCTGTCACGGTCGAGATGACGCACCCTCCGTACAGAAAGGTGTCGAGAAAGTGTGTGTGTGTGTGTGTGCGTCCGTGAATTGGCAGTGTTTGGAGGTGGGCGTGCCCTGCATGTGGCCCGGAAGGCTGTTCGTTTGGCGGTAGTGTTGTGTGGACAGGGGAGGGGCATGCGTAACGCTGCTGGCATGGCATTTCGGGAGATGGGAGGGGGCAAACGAGGAGCGGCGGCCAAAGAAAGGCGGGACGGGGAGGGGCGCGGTGTGGGTGGCTTGCGCCTGTGCTCGGCGTTGTGGTTTGTGCAAAAGAGGAGGAGAAAAACAATGAGTTGCCAGGGAGGGGAGCGGTGTTGTGTTGTGGTTGTCGTGGTGTAGCCGCAGACGCGGCTGTCAGTGAACGTGGCGAGACGGACGGATGCGCGGAGGGGCGGGGGCGGCGCATTTCGCCGGTGCCGTGCCGTGCCGTGCCGTGCCTGACAGCCGCGTGGTCGCTGTGTTGTTGGTGGCGTGGGGGCGAGGAGAGTACCGTACGGGTGTGCTTGTGCGCCGGAAATGGCACACTGCGCCTGCCCGTCTTGGAGGCTGATGGCTGTGGTGTGGAAATGGGGCGCGGTGATGTTGAAGCAGTTGAAGAACAGAAAAGAAACCAAGAAAACGGGAGGCGTGATGCGGCGGTGGTGGTGAGAGCGGGAAAAACAAAACAAACAAAAAAAAAAACAACAAAAAAAAGAAGGAAAAACAACAAGAAACAAAAAAGAAAACAAAAAGTCTATCAATATTAGAATGTAAATGGAAATGGAAATGGACCCAGGTATAACCTCCCTGCACAAATAGCAGAGAGTCCGATGATAATAGAAATGTGCCAGAATGTTAACGTCCCTACAAAACAAACCCAACGATAATATTAATGAAAGAATGAACCGTATGTAACATTGCAACAGACATAATGAAACCTGATAAATTGTATAAGGGCAGCAGCGTTGACCTTTGGCCCTGTATTCAGAATAAAAAGAGCCAAAGATCGTCACCCCAATGAAAAAGACACTGAAACACGTATGTAACATAGCAGCGATGGCGAGACATTGTAGCATCTGTGACCAGAGAGTTTGCGCTGGACCGCGCGAGTGTTGCGAGCGGTTCTCAGTCAGTCAGTCAGTCAGTCGGTCGGTCGTTGCGAGTCTGTAGGTCTGTCTAGTTGAGGGCTGTACTCTGTCAGTAGTCGTCGCGTGCAGTACGCTAATAGTCGTCATGCAGAGCGGTCGGTCAGTAGTAGCAGCCGAGTGCGGTTGTGTGATGTAGGCGGTCGGCAACACTGGTCAAGATGGTGAATAAGGTATACTGTGAATTAATATAATCATTAGATAATGAACAATTTTATTTATTGTAATTATTCTCCAACAAGTTCCCCAATAATAATTTTTATTTCAAAAGCATTTTTCAAACATTTAATTTTTTATTGAACTGAAGAGTTCGTTGCACTTCACATTTCATTCCACTTCTTTGAAGAAAAATTTCACTAAAATCACAAAAAAAAAAGAGAATATTATTATTTGCAATGCAGTTCCTCCAAGCGCTGCGCAACAAACAAGAGCAGAAATGTGACATCCATTTATTCTGAGGTAAGACTTTAATTCTGATTGTTTTGCACAGGGCCAAAGACCGATATTTCGGTTTAATTGAAGTTTCTTGTCACTGAACGGACTTTTAAATGTTGTGAAGAATTTATATTTGAGTCAGATTGCGAATTTAACATTTTTGTTGCCATTTTCAATACCTCTCATTGTGGGCGAGGTTACAATTAGCGCAATGTCCATTAGCATCCGTAAATAACATTGTCCATTATTTTAAATTTTGCGGGGAGGTTACAACGCACAAAAAAAAAAAAAACAAAACAAAAAATTGCATTTGTATCCGCTCCTCAATTGTAGATACCCCTTACACAGCTGTGTGCAATGAATGAGTGCTGGCTGGTAATTAATTGCACTCCTTGGAGGGAAATGCCATAGGAAGTAGTCTTTAAAAAGTGAATGTTTTTCGTTAAAAGACAAAAGTTACTTTAGAAAAAAGTAATAGTGGGGCTTTTTGTCGTTGAACAAAATAAGTACAATGAACATACGTTATCAGATTTGCGCAAAATGCAGCTTCACACCACCTTTTGATTATAACACAATATACTATACATCGTCCCGAACCGTGACCAGAGTCGCGAGACGAGCAGAGCACGCCGCCGACGCCCGCTCAGTACAACCGTCCACCCGCTACTACTGTCGACCGACTACTACCTCTCCCGACTCGCGCTACAATATATATAACAACTGTTCCTGGCGACCCGGTGCGTGCCACTACTGTCGTCTGGCGCGGTCCAAGCGCCGACTAGCAACGATAAATAACTCTCTGGTCAGACAGAGATGCTGTCATGCCTCGCCATCGCTCTGGTAATGAATACATACGTGTTGCAGCGTGCGTACCACCGGAACACGCAGTGGCGGAGCCAAAGACTGTGTTGTCGAGGTCGAGTGCGAGCGGGAAGAGAGGCAGCGTCGGCACGGAGATGCAAGCGAGCGCGAGACGCACGGGGGCTGCGGCGTGGCGCGTTTGCGGTCGGCGCCTTTGGTGGCAACGGCCGGGACAAGCAGCGGTGTATGGTGTGGTGCGGGGCGGACAGGGGCGGCGGTGGACGGGGAGGAGGCGGCGCGACGACGGCATGGGGGCGAAAACGGGACGGGGGACGGCGGATGTTGAGAGGCGTCACGCGCGGACAGGACACAGACACAGAGACACACAGATTGGAAAGGGAGGGTGCGCGGTAATAATAGTTGGGAATGTGCGTACCGTGCGGGACGGGAGTGGGCGAGGAACACGGTCGTGGCCCCTGTTTTGGGTGCGTGTGATGACGTCGGTGTGTTGTGGGAAGGGAAGGTGCTGTGGCGGCGGCGCGTAATGGGCGTAGGCCGAAAAGAGAAAGGAACGTCGGCAGTGTGTTGGCAAGCGTCGGTTCGACTGCGACGTTGATGGGCAGGGCAGGGCGAGGTTAATGGTGGTAGGAGTAGGCGTGTGGGCGCACAAAATCTGCCGCTGCAGGCGGTGCCGTAACCGCCATGGCGGGAAGGAGAGAGGGCCAAAGAAAGAAAGAAAGAAAGAAAGAAAGAAGAAAACAAAAAAAAAAAAAAAAAAGGAGGAGGGGGGGGCGAAAGTGGAGAGGCGGTGGTGTGAGAAGGGCGGGGGCGGAAGGAAGGCAGGAAGGACAAGAGGCGAGGCGACGGCTTGCTTTGTGTATCGGTCGGTCTCTGGCTATGCTTCGTTTTCTGCAGCAGGGTCGGTGCGCGGCGTGGCTCGCGGCAGTGGGAACGCCTGGCGGCTGGACGGCCAGCAATGCGGTTGGATGGGCGGCCACAGCACCGCACCTGTGCCCGAGGAGGAGACGCTGGCGGCGGGCCCTGAGGTGAGGCCGGCTCGGCTCGGCTGGGGCTGTGGATGTGTAGGTGTGCGCCGCTGCTGCAACAACGAGTAAAACGCGAGAAGAAGGGATGGCGGTAGAGAGAGGAAAAAAAAAAGGTCGTGTTGTGTTGATGCGCAGGCAGACGCGTACAGAGAGACGAGCCCGGTCTGCAGCAGGGTGTGGCCGTGCCGAGTGCAGAGCAGCGGCGGCTCGGTTCGGTTCGGCCCGGCCCGGCCCGGCCCGGCGGGCCGCGCTGTTGTCGCGGACGTGAGCGCCCCCTGGCGGGTGGCCGGAGGCGGCGCGGCGTGTTGGACGTGTGGCTGGTGGCAGTGCACAATTTGCGAGTGGCTGGCGGTGTGGTGTGGCGGTTGGCGCGTCGGGCGGCGGAGAGAGAGAGAGAGGGGGAGGAGAGGTATGTGTTGCGGGCGCCCTTTGCTGCGCTGCGTCGTTGCGTGTGCCGTACAGGGCGGGCGCTTGTCGACTGTGTGGGCGGTGTGGCGAATTGGCGTGAAACGGCTGCCGAGAGGTGTGTGGTAGCGAGCCGGTCGGTGTCAGTGCGAAGGGGAATGTGCGTGCGTTTGGCGGTTTCGGTGTGCTTTTTGCGGCGTGAGAGTGGGGAATTAGTGGGGCCGGCTGTTGTGTTGGTTCCTTGTGTCTTGTGTCGCGTAGCTTGATGGCAACGTGGAAGGACGCCGGTTTCGTTTCGAGCCTTGCGTGTGGTTGTCGACGTTGACTGGTTGGCGTGTGCATGTGTGGGTCGCGAGTGCGTTTTTGGCTGGCTGTGTGTGTGTGTGTGTGTGTGTGTGTGTGTGTGTGTGTGTGTGTGTGTGTGTGTGTTTTGGGGGGGAAGGGGGAGGCGGTGGTGAAAGTGCAGTCGTTGCCACGGGCGCGTCGTCGGGTGGGGCTGGGGCTGTGCGTCGTGGCGGAAAGGTGGTAGGTTGCGGGAAGCGAGCCCGTCGTTGACGGTGTCGCGTGAGTTGTGACTCGAGTGGGGCGCGGGGCGCGGGACAGGAGCAGCGTGCCGCTGCGTCGTGGTCGTCAGCAGAGGCTGTGCGTGTGCTTGTCCTTTTTGTGGGCGGTTCGTGCGAGGCGTTTTTTGTTTCGTGTTGCCCTAGTTGTTAGTTTATTTTTTTTTTGTGTTTGTTATTTTGAGACGACGACTGGTTGGTGGCGTGCGCGCGAAGTGGCGGTGTGCGCTTCCCGTGTCGTTTTGTTTTTGTTTGGTTTTTTTGTTTTTGTGTGTTTTTTTTTTTTGCACTGGGCCCCGGGGGGTGGGTGGGTGCGTGTGTGTCGATTGCCGGCTGGCGAAAGGTGCGCCATCGGCGGGGTGGGTCGCCGGCACAAGTAGAGGCGGCGGCGTTGTTGCTGTTGTTGTGTGGTGTTTGTTTTGTTCGGCTGTGTCGGCGAGCTGTGTTGCGGTGCGTGTGAATGGTGGTGCAAAAGTGCTGGCGTTGGGGCTGCGACTGCGACGGCGGCGAGCCGCGGGCGCGCATGATAGTGATGTTGTGAACAGCGGCTGTGTACGGTAGTGGTGTTGTTGTAGCACGACGTGCATCCGGGCCGGCGCGGAAAGCGCAGTTGCGGGCGGTTGCCCTTCGGTGCCAGCCATGTCGCGTGAGCGGCGGGTTGCTCTGGTGTCGACACGTGGTGCTCTGGGTTGTTGTGTGGTGCCCTTTGGCCGGTGGGGGTGGTTCGCGTGTGTCTCGTTCGCGCTCGGTATCTGGTCGTGGTCGTGCTGCTCCCCCGTCTGTCGGCGGTTTTCGACGTCGTCTGTACGTTTTTGTTCGTTTGCGGCGTGCCTGCCGACGTCGTCCCGTCGCGACCTTTCAACCGAAAGTGTGGCGCCCGAAGGTGAACGAACGTAACCCTGACCTCGGCGCTTTACGCTGAGCCGAGCGAACCGAACCTAACCTGTGGTGTGGCGAGGTGAGCTCAGCCTGTGAGCCCCTAACGTCTACGTAAGGTAAGCTGTCCGGCTGACGCCTCACGTTTGAACGCTTTTTTTTAACCTAGCACTGACCCCTTAACCTAACGTGTAACCTAACCTAACCTCTGACGCCTGACGTGTTTGAATGCTTAACCTAAGTTTGACGCTTAACCTAACCCAAGTCCCCTTAACCTAACCCACGTCCACCTAACCCTAACCTAACCTAGACGTGTAAACGTAATGTGTAACGCGTAACGTGTAAGGTCGGCTGTCGTGTGTGCTGACGGCAGATTGGGTTGGTCTGTAGATTCGGATTGCGGTTTGCCTCGGTCGAGGGGTTGGGTCGGAAGCGGCGAGGGGCGGCGGCGCCTGTTGCGCAGGCGGCGTCCGTTTGCGGCGGGCAATTGTTGATAAACGGCTGTGAATGTTGGCGGGCGAGAGGAGGAGGACGGCGCGCGATGTGGCCCGACGGCTGCGGGCCGATCGGGAAACGGCGGGAGGGCGACGGAAGGCGATGGGGCGGCGGAGGCGCGTTTGCACGGCCGTCATCGCCGCACGCCTCGGCTTGTGTGGCTGTGGCGCCGGCCGCGCTGGCCGGGCTGCCGCGGCGACGGTGTGGGAGTTTTGCCGAAGGTTTGGCCATTGTGGCGGGTCGTCGGCTGGGGCTGTGGGGGCGGCATTTGGGCGGGGGCGGCGATTCTCGGCGGGCCGACCCAGGCTGTAGCGCGCGGTAGCTGCAGTTTGGCCGTGGTTTGCGGCGCTGCCGTGGCGACTGGTTGGCGACTGTGGTGTGGCTGTGTGTAGCCCCATCCTCGGTGGTTTGAAAGGCGCGGGCGGTTGTGGCGCAGGTTTGGGGCTGCTCCGCACAGGCTGTCGGACGTTGGGCGGTAGCAAGCGCGGGAGGCGCGGCGCGGCGGCGCGCAGAGTGGCGGCCGCTCTCTCGGCCGTCCGCGCCCGCCCGCGACACTGGCTGGGCCTTGTGATTCTCTGCTCTGCTGCTGTGCTGTGCTTGCGTGCCTGCCTGCCGTCCCGCTCGCTCTCGCTCTCGCTCTCGCTGTGTGTTACGCGCGTCGTCGAAATGGCAGATCAGGCGGCTACGAACGAGACTGCTGCGGCACCCGCCGCCACCGGCACTACGAAGAAGGCCAAGTCTGCGTCGTCTGCGAAGAAGCCGCGCGCCAAGCCTGCGCACCCGCGCACCTCTGAGATGGTGACGGCCGCCATCAAGAGTCTGAAGGAGCGCGGCGGGTCGTCGCTGCAGGCGATCAAGAAGTACATTGCCGCGCACTACAAGCTGGACGCGGAGAAGCTGGCGCCGTTTATCAAGAAGTACCTCAAGTCGGCCGTCGTGGCGGGCGAGCTGGTGCAGACGAAGGGGAAGGGCGCGTCCGGCTCGTTCAAGCTTGCCGGCGCCGGCGGCGGGGGGGCGGCCGAGGGCGGCAAGGCTCGTGCTGGCGGTGCCAAGAAGAAGCGCGCCGCTCCGGCCAGCAAGGAGAAGAAGGGCGCCCGTGCGGCCGGCGCAAAGAAGGCTGGTGGCGTGAAGGCGGCGACCGGTCGGAAGGCGGGCGCCGCCAAGAAGGCGTCTGCGGCGTCGGCCGCTCCCGCGGGTGCGAAGAAGGCGGCTGCGGCCAAGCCGGCCAAGGCCAAGTCGCCGTCGAAGGCGAAGAAGGCCGCCAAGGTTCCGACGAAGAAGCCGAAGGCGCCGCGCCCGAAGAAGGCGACGACGCCGTCTAAGGCGAAGGCTTCGCCCAAGAAGAAGAAGTAGAGTAGAGGAGAAAGAGATGGGAGAAAGGAAGGGTTTGGCGCTTGACTCCGTCGTCCCCACCCCCCGTCGTCGTCTAGTGGCGCGCAAGAGACGCGCGGCCCAAAACGGCCCTTCTCAGGGCCATCAAAGCACGTCGGGGAAGGTTTTGATTGTCGTGTTGCGTTTGGTGTGGGTGTCTGTCTGTCTGGCGTTTCTGTATGCCCGTGGGGATGCTGTTTGCGTGCCGTGGTGGTTGGATTGCGGGGGTCGGTGGCGGGTGTGGGCGGCGGTAGCGGTAAGCGGTGTTGTTGTTGATTGTCGCCGTGTTTGTGGCGGCGGCCGACGGTTGGTTTTCTGTCACGTTGTTTTGTTTGAATACGTTGGTTGGCTTGCCTGCGTTCGTTCTTCTCGGATGTCTGTCTTGTCTAGTCGTGTCTGGTCTTTGTTGTTTTGTTCCTTTGTGTGTGTGTGTGTGTGTTATGTTTTGCAACGGGGGGCACGTTGAGATGTGGAAGGAGTCGGCGGGGATTTCGGTGGCGTGTAGAGCGAGCGAGCGCGCCTGCCTGGCCGTTGGCCGTCGGAGTGGAGTGCGGGTTTGTTTTTGTGTTTTCGAAACGAAAGCGGCGGCCGGCCGGCCAGCCACCCGTGCGGTGTGACGTCGGCCGTTGGGTATTGTGCGCTTTGAGCGCCGGGGAGGGATGATGTGTGATTGTTGCGCGCTGCTAAGCAGGCAGGCAGAGTGAGCGGGTGTGGCGGACGGACGGGAAGTGGTGGTTGTTGTTTTTGGGTTGCGGGGCGAGAGGCAGGCGACCGACAAAGTTTGCTCGCGACGGAGAGATGTTAGTGGCCCTGAAAAGGGCCGTTTTTGTTTGTGCGGTGCGGTGCCGCGGCGCGGTTTAGGCGCGCTCGCCGCGGATGCGGCGCGCGAGCTGGATGTCCTTGGGCATGATGGTGACGCGCTTGGCGTGGATTGCGCACAGGTTGGTGTCTTCGAAGAGGCCGACGAGGTAGGCCTCGCTGGCCTCCTGCAGGGCCATGACTGCGGAGCTCTGGAAGCGCAGGTCGGTCTTGAAGTCCTGGGCGATCTCGCGCACTAGGCGCTGGAATGGCAGCTTGCGGATGAGCAGCTCTGTGCTCTTCTGGTAGCGCCTGATTTCTCGCAGGGCGACGGTGCCCGGCCTGTAGCGGTGGGGCTTCTTGACGCCTCCGGTGGCGGGCGCGCTCTTCCTCGCCGCCTTGGTGGCGAGCTGTTTGCGCGGCGCCTTTCCGCCGGTGGACTTGCGGGCCGTTTGCTTTGTGCGGGCCATAGCGGTAGCGGAGCGGCGTGCGTGGAGGTTAGGTGCGGCGCGGCGTCCGGTGCTGCCTTGACAACGGGCCCGCGCGCCTCCGTGCTGCGCTTATATGCCCTCGGTTGCGCGTGGTGGGGGGAGGGCGGGCCAGAGTCTATATAGGGGGGCGGCGGGCGCGCTGGGCGCAGACCGTAGCCGACTCGCCAGCCGCTGCAGCTGCTGTTTGTGCACGTTTTGCTTTGCCCGAGGAAGGAAGGATGACAGGCCGCGGCAAGGGAGGAAAGGGGCTCGGCAAGGGTGGCGCCAAGCGGCACCGCAAGGTGTTGCGCGACAACATCCAGGGCATCACGAAGCCCGCCATCCGCCGCCTGGCTCGCAGGGGCGGCGTGAAGCGCATCTCTGGTCTGATCTACGAGGAGACCCGCGGGGTGCTGAAGGTGTTCCTGGAGAACGTGATCCGCGACGCGGTGACGTACACTGAGCACGCCAAGCGCAAGACTGTGACGGCCATGGACGTGGTGTACGCCCTGAAGAGGCAGGGGCGCACCCTGTACGGTTTCGGCGGTTAGGCTGCGTCGCAGCGGGCGCTGGCCTTCCCGCGGCCGTGCTTGTGGGTGGGAGAGACTAGAAAACGGCCCTTTTCAGGGCCACCACACTGTTCGGAAGTTGAAAAGTGCGAAAGAGTCTGTGTTGTTTGTTTGTTTCTTTCTTTCCGTTTGAGCGACGTGATGTGACTGGGAGGGGAGAAGGAAAGGAAACGTGTCATGTGGCTGGCTGTGTGTGGGAGCTGCTTCGTTTGTGTTTGTTATTGTGTGTCGTTGTATCGATCGCGACGGAGATGGCGGGCTGTGTGTTGTTGTGCGAGAGGCGGTGATTATTTGCTTGCGTGGTTTGGCTCTGTGTGTTTGCGGCGGCGTTGGGGTTTCCGAGGCAAGGCGTGTGGGCACAGGCGGCCGGATCAGCTGTTTCGTTCGTGTCGACGGCCGTTGCGCGCGGGAGTGGAGGGCGGTGTGTCGACACGCCTCCCTGTAACAATGGTCATTATTGCTGCCGTTGTCGTTTGGAAGGCGACTGCGACCGTGCAAAATGAATGAATGTGTGTGTGTGTGTTTGTTGGGCCACACGGGCTGTGTGGACGACAAGATGGCGGACGTGCGCCGGCGGCGGCTGTGCTGTGAAAGTGCAAAGTTAAAACAAAACAAGGTGCGGCGAGGACGACTGAAATTTTGCTTTGGACGTAGGTTTGTGTGGTGGCCCTGAAAAGGGCCGATTGTTGTGGGCCGGGCCGAGCCGAGCCGGCAAAGCGCGTTGCGTGCAGGGGAGCACGCGGCGCTGCGATTGCCTTGGCCTCCTTTAGGCCTTCTTCTCGGTCTTCTTTGGCAGCAGGACGGCCTGGATGTTGGGCAGGACACCACCCTGTGCGATGGTGACGCCCGACAGGAGCTTGTTGAGCTCCTCGTCGTTGCGGATGGCAAGCTGCAGGTGGCGCGGGATGATGCGCGTCTTCTTGTTGTCGCGGGCCGCGTTTCCGGCCAGCTCGAGCACCTCAGCCGCGAGGTACTCCATGACGGCGGCGAGGTAGACGGGCGCCCCGGCGCCGACGCGCTCTGCGTAGTTTCCCTTGCGCAGGAGGCGGTGGATTCTGCCGACCGGGAACTGGAGCCCAGCCCTGCTTGAGCGGGACTTTGACTTGCCCTTGACTTTGCCTCCCTTTCCGCGTCCGGACATGGCGATGGGCTAGCGACGGTGCACACGAAACGGAAACGAAAACGACCGGTGCGAGCGGCAGCGAGTCGAGCAGCGGAGTGCGTGCCGGCGCAGCCGGGGTGGGGGTGCTTTATGGGCTCGGGTGCGGCGGCCGGTTGCGCGCGCGCCCCATTGGTCGGCGGCCGCAACAGGGCGAGCTGGTAAAGGTGCGGCGGCGGCTGGCGGCGGGTGCCACTGTGTGGGGAGACGCTGACTAGAGCGGAGCGCTTGCTACTGGTGTTGCTGCTGCCGTACGTTCGTTCGAGATGCCGCCCAAGACTAGCGGGAAGGCCGCCAAGAAGGCTGGCAAGGCGCAGAAGAACATTTCGAAGGGCGACAAGAAGAAGAAGCGCAAGAGGAAGGAGAGCTATGCCATCTACATCTACAAGGTGCTGAAGCAGGTGCACCCTGACACGGGCATCTCGTCGAAGGCGATGAGCATCATGAACAGCTTCGTGAACGACATTTTCGAGCGCATTGCGGCCGAGGCTTCTCGCCTGGCGCACTACAACAAGCGCTCGACCATCACGTCCCGCGAGATCCAGACCGCTGTGCGGCTGTTGCTGCCTGGCGAGCTGGCCAAGCACGCCGTGAGCGAGGGCACGAAGGCGGTGACCAAGTACACGAGCTCCAAGTAAGGAGGTGGCTCTGGAGTGGAAGGAAGGATGGAGAAGGCTCCTCCGTTGCGAGAGCGGCAAAACGGCCCTTTTCAGGGCCACCAACTTGCCTTTTGCGGGAAGGGCGGAATTGTTGTTGTTGTTGTTTGTGTGGACGGCTGTGATGTATGTGTGCATTTTGATTGTGGGTGGGGGGGGGGGGCGCGTCAAAGCGTGTTGCGGGGGACGGCCACGAGGTTGGTCGCCGTGGCGTGGAATGGTGGCACGCCTCGTTGGAGTGGTTTTGACCCATTGGTGGTGGTGTGTGTGTGTTACCTGTCTGCGAGGGGGGACAGTGCGATCGGCGACTTTTGTGTCACCGTAACGACGGCCGTTTGCGGGTTTGTTTTTTGCACATCATACATGGCGAGGGTGAAATGTGAAATGTTTTTGTTTGGTTTTTTTTTGCCGCCCACTATTCCCTTTGCTGTACGCCGAGTTTGACAATGGTGCGACGTAACTGCAGCGTGGAGGTGTGTGAGTGACGTTGAAATTGAACGTGCCATTAAGACGCATTGTTGTTGTATTGTACTGTACGTGTACGGCGACACGCACGATGATGTACCATTCGACTCTGATTTTTGATAGCCGTGTCTGACTGATTGCGTACGACGCACGCACACCGATGTCGTCATTCAAGATGCACGCGTGTCCAGTGCAGTACAGTAAGCGCGACGCTAGACGGCGGCGGCGGCGGCGGCGGCGGCGGCGGCGGTCGTCGTTTGTTTGGCGAATGTCTGTACACGTGTTTGTCTGTGTCCATCCGGTATGTATGTGTTTGTTTGAAAGTGTTTTGTGTGTCGGTGACGTGGTCCGATCCGTCGCCCCCTGAGTAACTGTCGATCGGCGCGATAGACCGGCGTCACGCAACTGAACCGAAGTCTTGGGCACACCCGTCATACTGTTGTACACCGTCGCGCTGAGAACGGTGACGAAAGGTTGACTTTGATCGGTCGAATGTCTGGGCAGAACGTGAGGAATGAGGCAAGAGTGCAAGGAGGGGGGGCAAAAGAGAGAGGAAGGGAAAAAGGGGAGAAACGCATTCGTAGAGCAACGGAACGTTCCCGTGTCGGAGGCGTATTGGAGCCGCACTGAAATGCGTTTAACGGCGGCGCGGCTGCAAGTGTCTGCCGTGGTGAACGTTACCTTTGACGGCTGCATTGGGCTTTGCTTTTGCTTTTGCTTTTGCTTTCGCTTTCGCTTTCGCTTTCGCTTTCCCGGATGTACGTAACGTTTGTTGATATGGTTGTGAGGAAGAGTGTATGACAGTGCCGTGCCGTCCATGTTCGTGTGCCCTCCCATTGTGTGTATGCTATTGTCTGTGTACTTGAATGATGTATGTAGGTGTTAGTGGACATGTTTCACCAGTGGGGGGAAATGGATCGTCGATAGTTGGCGTCACTCTGTCACGGTCGAGATGACGCACCCTCCGTACAGAAAGGTGTCGAGAAAGTGTGTGTGTGTGTGTGTGCGTCCGTGAATTGGCAGTGTTTGGAGGTGGGCGTGCCCTGCATGTGGCCCGGAAGGCTGTTCGTTTGGCGGTAGTGTTGTGTGGACAGGGGAGGGGCATGCGTAACGCTGCTGGCATGGCATTTCGGGAGATGGGAGGGGGCAAACGAGGAGCGGCGGCCAAAGAAAGGCGGGACGGGGAGGGGCGCGGTGTGGGTGGCTTGCGCCTGTGCTCGGCGTTGTGGTTTGTGCAAAAGAGGAGGAGAAAAACAATGAGTTGCCAGGGAGGGGAGCGGTGTTGTGTTGTGGTTGTCGTGGTGTAGCCGCAGACGCGGCTGTCAGTGAACGTGGCGAGACGGACGGATGCGCGGAGGGGCGGGGGGCGGCGCATTTCGCCGGTGCCGTGCCGTGCCGTGCCGTGCCTGACAGCCGCGTGGTCGCTGTGTTGTTGGTGGCGTGGGGGCGAGGAGAGTACCGTACGGGTGTGCTTGTGCGCCGGAAATGGCACACTGCGCCTGCCCGTCTTGGAGGCTGATGGCTGTGGTGTGGAAATGGGGCGCGGTGATGTTGAAGCAGTTGAAGAACAGAAAAGAAACCAAGAAAACGGGAGGCGTGATGCGGCGGTGGTGGTGAGAGCGGGAAAAACAAAACAAACAAAAAAAAAAAACAACAAAAAAAAGAAGGAAAAACAACAAGAAACAAAAAAGAAAACAAAAAGTCTATCAATATTAGAATGTAAATGGAAATGGAAATGGACCCAGGTATAACCTCCCTGCACAAATAGCAGAGAGTCCGATGATAATAGAAATGTGCCAGAATGTTAACGTCCCTACAAAACAAACCCAACGATAATATTAATGAAAGAATGAACCGTATGTAACATTGCAACAGACATAATGAAACCTGATAAATTGTATAAGGGCAGCAGCGTGACCTTTGGCCCTGTATTCAGAATAAAAAGAGCCAAAGATCGTCACCCCAATGAAAAAGACACTGAAACACGTATGTAACATAGCAGCGATGGCGAGACATTGTAGCATCTGTGACCAGAGAGTTTGCGCTGGACCGCGCGAGTGTTGCGAGCGGTTCTCAGTCAGTCAGTCAGTCAGTCGGTCGGTCGTTGCGAGTCTGTAGGTCTGTCTAGTTGAGGGCTGTACTCTGTCAGTAGTCGTCGCGTGCAGTACGCTAATAGTCGTCATGCAGAGCGGTCGGTCAGTAGTAGCAGCCGAGTGCGGTTGTGTGATGTAGGCGGTCGGCAACACTGGTCAAGATGGTGAATAAGGTATACTGTGAATTAATATAATCATTAGATAATGAACAATTTTATTTATTGTAATTATTCTCCAACAAGTTCCCCAATAATAATTTTTATTTCAAAAGCATTTTTCAAACATTTAATTTTTTATTGAACTGAAGAGTTCGTTGCACTTCACATTTCATTCCACTTCTTTGAAGAAAAATTTCACTAAAATCACAAAAAAAAAGAGAATATTATTATTTGCAATGCAGTTCCTCCAAGCGCTGCGCAACAAACAAGAGCAGAAATGTGACATCCATTTATTCTGAGGTAAGACTTTAATTCTGATTGTTTTGCACAGGGCCAAAGACCGATATTTCGGTTTAATTGAAGTTTCTTGTCACTGAACGGACTTTTAAATGTTGTGAAGAATTTATATTTGAGTCAGATTGCGAATTTAACATTTTTGTTGCCATTTTCAATACCTCTCATTGTGGGCGAGGTTACAATTAGCGCAATGTCCATTAGCATCCGTAAATAACATTGTCCATTATTTTAAATTTTGCGGGGAGGTTACAACGCACAAAAAAAAAAAAAAACAAAACAAAAAATTGCATTTGTATCCGCTCCTCAATTGTAGATACCCCTTACACAGCTGTGTGCAATGAATGAGTGCTGGCTGGTAATTAATTGCACTCCTTGGAGGGAAATGCCATAGGAAGTAGTCTTTAAAAAGTGAATGTTTTTCGTTAAAAGACAAAAGTTACTTTAGAAAAAGTAATAGTGGGGCTTTTTGTCGTTGAACAAAATAAGTACAATGAACATACGTTATCAGATTTGCGCAAAATGCAGCTTCACACCACCTTTTGATTATAACACAATATACTATACATCGTCCCGAACCGTGACCAGAGTCGCGAGACGAGCAGAGCACGCCGCCGACGCCCGCTCAGTACAACCGTCCACCCGCTACTACTGTCGACCGACTACTACCTCTCCCGACTCGCGCTACAATATATATAACAACTGTTCCTGGCGACCCGGTGCGTGCCACTACTGTCGTCTGGCGCGGTCCAAGCGCCGACTAGCAACGATAAATAACTCTCTGGTCAGACAGAGATGCTGTCATGCCTCGCCATCGCTCTGGTAATGAATACATACGTGTTGCAGCGTGCGTACCACCGGAACACGCAGTGGCGGAGCCAAAGACTGTGTTGTCGAGGTCGAGTGCGAGCGGGAAGAGAGGCAGCGTCGGCACGGAGATGCAAGCGAGCGCGAGACGCACGGGGGCTGCGGCGTGGCGCGTTTGCGGTCGGCGCCTTTGGTGGCAACGGCCGGGACAAGCAGCGGTGTATGGTGTGGTGCGGGGCGGACAGGGGCGGCGGTGGACGGGGAGGAGGCGGCGCGACGACGGCATGGGGGCGAAAACGGGACGGGGGACGGCGGATGTTGAGAGGCGTCACGCGCGGACAGGACACAGACACAGAGACACACAGATTGGAAAGGGAGGGTGCGCGGTAATAATAGTTGGGAATGTGCGTACCGTGCGGGACGGGAGTGGGCGAGGAACACGGTCGTGGCCCCTGTTTTGGGTGCGTGTGATGACGTCGGTGTGTTGTGGGAAGGGAAGGTGCTGTGGCGGCGGCGCGTAATGGGCGTAGGCCGAAAAGAGAAAGGAACGTCGGCAGTGTGTTGGCAAGCGTCGGTTCGACTGCGACGTTGATGGGCAGGGCAGGGCGAGGTTAATGGTGGTAGGAGTAGGCGTGTGGGCGCACAAAATCTGCCGCTGCAGGCGGTGCCGTAACCGCCATGGCGGGAAGGAGAGAGGGCCAAAGAAAGAAAGAAAGAAAGAAGAAAGAAGAAAACAAAAAAAAAAAAAAAAAAAGGAGGAGGGGGGGGCGAAAGTGGAGAGGCGGTGTGTGAGAAGGGCGGGGGCGGAAGGAAGGCAGGAAGGACAAGAGGCGAGGCGACGGCTTGCTTTGTGTATCGGTCGGTCTCTGGCTATGCTTCGTTTTCTGCAGCAGGGTCGGTGCGCGGCGTGGCTCGCGGCAGTGGGAACGCCTGGCGGCTGGACGGCCAGCAATGCGGTTGGATGGGCGGCCACAGCACCGCACCTGTGCCCGAGGAGGAGACGCTGGCGGCGGGCCCTGAGGTGAGGCCGGCTCGGCTCGGCTGGGGCTGTGGATGTGTAGGTGTGCGCCGCTGCTGCAACAACGAGTAAAACGCGAGAAGAAGGGATGGCGGTAGAGAGAGGAAAAAAAAAAGGTCGTGTTGTGTTGATGCGCAGG
>NW_025726902.1:0-67035 GCF_021461385.2 Schistocerca piceifrons | reverse complement strand
CCACTATTCCCTTTGCTGTACGCCGAGTTTGACAATGGTGCGACGTAACTGCAGCGTGGAGGTGTGTGAGTGACGTTGAAATGAACGTGCCATGAAGACGCATTGTTGTTGCATTGTACTGTACGTGTACGGCGACACGCACGATGATGTACCATTCGACTCTGATTTTTGATAGCCGTGTCTGACTGATTGCGTACGACGCACGCACACCGATGTCGTCATTCAAGATGCACGCGTGTCCAGTGCAGTACAGTAAGCGCGACGCTAGACGACGGCGGCGGCGGCGGCGGCCGTTTTTGGCGAATGTCTGTACACGTGTTTGTCTGTGTCCATCCGGTATGTATTTGTTTGTTTGAAAGTGTTTTGTGTGTCGGTGACGTGGTCCGATCCGTCGCCCCCCTGAGTAACTGTCGATCGGCGCGATAGACCGGCGTCACGCAACTGAACCGAAGTCGTGGGCACACCCGTCATACTGTTGTACACCGTCGCGCTGAGAACGGTAACGACAGGTTGACTTTGATCGGTCGAATGTCTGGGCAGAACGTGAGGAAGGAGGCAAGAGTGCAGGAGGAAAGGACAGAGGGGGGGGGGGCAAAAGAGAGAGGAAGGGAAAAAGGGGAGAAACGCATTCGTAGAGCAACGGAACGTTCCCGTGTCGGAGGCGTATTGGAGCCGCACTGAAATGCGTTTAACGGCGGCGCGGCTGCAAGTGTCTGCCGTGGTGAACGTTACCTTTGACGGCTGCATTGGCCTTTGCTTTTTGCTTTTGCTTTCGCTTTCGCTTTCCCGGTTGTACGTAACGTTTGTTGGTATGGTTGGTTCTGAGGAAGAGTGTGTGACAGTGCCGTGCCGTCCATGTTCGTGTGCCCTCCCATTGTGTGTATGCTATTGTCTGTGTACTTGAATGATGTATGTAGGTGTTAGTGGACGTGTTTTACCAGTGGGGGGAAATGGATCGTCGATAGTTGGCGTCACTCTGTCACGGTCGAGATGACGCACCCTCCGTACAGAAAGGTGTCGGGAAAGTGTGTGTGTGTGTGTGTGTGTGTGTGTGTGTGTGTGTGTGTGTGTGTGTGTGCGTGCGTGCGTCCGTGAATTGGCAGTGTTTGGAGGTGGGCGTGCCCTGCATGTGGCCCGGAAGGCTGTTCGTTTGGCGGTAGTGTTGTGTGGACAGGGGAGGGGCATGCGTAACGCTGCTGGCATGGCATTTCGGGAGATGGGAGGGGGCAAACGAGGAAACGAGGAGCGGCGGCCAAAGACGGGACGGGGAGGGGCGCGGTGTGGGTGGCTTGCGCCTGTGCTCGGCGTTGTGGTTTGTGCAAAAGAGGAGGAGAAAAACAATGAGTTGCCAGGGAGGGGAGCGGTGTTGTGTTGTGGTTGTCGTGGTGTAGCCGCAGACGCGGCTGTCAGTGAACGTGGCGAGACGGACGGATGCGCGGAGGGGCGGGGGCGGCGCATTTCGCCGGTGCCGTGCCGTGCCGTGCCATGCCATGCCTGAAAGCCGCGTGGTCGCTGTGTTGTTGGTGGCGTGGGGGCGAGGAGAGTACCGTACGGGTGTGCTTGTGCGCCGGAAATGGCACACTGCGCCTGCCCGTCTTGGAGGCTGATGGCTGTGGTGTGGAAATGGGGCGCGGTGATGTTGAAGCAGTTGAAGAACAGAAAAGAAACCAAGAAGAAAACGGAAGGCGTGATGCGGCGGTGGTGGTGAGAGCGGGAAAAACAAAACAAAACAAAAAAAAAGAAAGAAAAAAAAACAACAAGAAAAAAGAAGGAAAAACAACAAGAAACAAAAAAAGAAAACAAAAAGTCTATCAATATTAAAATGTAAATGGAAATGGAAATGGAAATGGACCCAGGTATAACCTCCCTGCACAAATAGCAGAGAGTCCGATGATAATAAAAATGTGCCAGAATGTTAACGTCCCTACAAAACAAACCCAACGATAATATTAATGAAAGAATGAACCGTATGTAACATTGCAACAGACATAATGGAACCTGATAAATTGTATAAGGGCAGCAGCGTTGACCTTTGGCCCTGTATTCAGAATAAAAAGAGCCAAAGATCGTTACCCCAATGAAAAAGACACTGAAACACGTATGTAACATAGCAGCGATGGCGAGACATTGTAGCATCTGTGACCAGAGAGTTTGCGCTGGACCGCGCGAGTGTTGCGAGCGGTTCTCAGTCAGTCAGTCAGTCAGTCAGTCAGTCAGTCAGTCGTTGCGAGTCTGTAGCTCTGTCTAGTTGAGGGCTGTACTCTGTCAGTAGTCGTCGCGTGCAGTACGCTAATAGTCGTCATGCAGAGCGGTCGGTCAGTAGTAGCAGCCGAGTGCGGTTGTGTGATGTAGGCGGTCGGCAACACTGGTCAAGATGGTGAAGGAGGTATACTGTTAATTAATATAATCATTAGATAATGAAAAATTATATTTATTGTAATTAATTCTCCAACAAGTTCCCCAAAAATAATTTTTATTTCAAAAGCATTTTTCAAAAATGTAATGTTTTATTGAACTAAAGAGTTCGTTGCACTTCCCATTTCATTCCACTTCTTTGAAGAAAAATTTCACTAAAATCACAAAAAAAGAGAATATTATTATTTGCAATGCAGTTCCTCCAAGCGCTGCGCAACAACAAGAGCAGAAATGTGACATCCATTTATTCTGAGGTAAGACTTTAATTCTGATTGTTTTGCACAGGGCCAAAGACCGATATTTCGGCTCAATTGAAGTTTCTTGTCACTGAACGGACTTTAAATGTTGTGAAGAATTTATATTTGAGTCGGATTGCGAATTTCACATTTTTGTTGCCATTTTCAATACCTCTCATTGTGGGCGAGGTTACAATTAGCGCAATGTCCATTAGCATCCGTAAATAACATTGTCCATTATTTTAAATTTTGCGGGGAGGTTACAACACACAAAAAAAAAAAAAAAAACAAAAAAGTTGCATTTATATCCGCTCCTCAATTGTAGATACCCCTTACACAGCTGTGTGCAATGAATGAGTGCTGGCTGGTAATTAATTGCACTCCTTGGAGGGAAATGCCATAGGAAGTAGTCTTTAAAAAGTGAATGTTTTTCGTTAAAAGACAAAAGTTGCTTTAGAAAAAAGTAATAGTGGGGCTTTTGTTGTTGAACAAAATAAGTACAATGAACATACGTTATCAGATTTGCGCAATGCAGCTTCACACTACCTTTTGATTATAACACAATATACTATACATCGTCCCGAACCGTGACCAGAGTCGCGAGACGAGCAGAGCACGCCGCCGACGCCCGCTCAGTACAACCGTCCACCCGCTACTACTGTCGACCGACTACTACCTCTCCCGACTCGCGCTACAATATATATAACAACTGTTCCTGGCGACCCGGTGCGTGCCACTACTGTCGTCTGGCGCGGTCCAAGCGCCGACTAGCAACGATAAATAACTCTCTGGTCAGACAGAGATGCTGTCATGCCTCGCCATCGCTCTGGTAACGAATACATACGTGTTGCAGCGTGCGTACCACCGGAACACGCAGTGGCGGAGCCAAAGACTGTGTTGTCGAGGTCGAGTGCGAGCGGGAAGAGAGGCAGCGTCGGCACGGAGATGCAAGCGAGCGAGACGCACGGGGGCTGCGGCGTGGCGCGTTTGCGGTCGGCGCCTTTGGTGGCAACGGCCGGGACAAGCAGCGGTGTATGGTGTGGTGCGGGGCGGACAGGGGCGGCGGTGGACGGGGAGGAGGCGGCGCGACGACGGCATGGGGGCGAAAACGGGACGGGGGACGGCGGATGTTGAGAGGCGTCACGCGCGGACAGGACACAGGACACAGACACAGAGACACACAGATTGGAAAGGGAGGGTGCGCGGTAGTAGTTGGGAATGTGCGTACCGTGCGGGATGGGAGTGGGCGAGGAACACGGTCGTGGCCCCTGTTTGTGGGTGCGTGTGATGACGTCGGTGTGTTGTGGGAAGGGAAGGTGCTGTGGCGGCGGCGCGTAATGGGCGTAGGCCGAAAAGAGAAAGGAACGTGGGCAGTGTGTTGGCAAGCGTCGGTTCGACTGCGACGTTGATGGGCAGGGCAAGGTTAATGGTGGTAGGAGTAGGCGTGTGGGCGCAAAAAATCTGCCGCTGCAGGCGGTGCCGTAACCGCCATGGGGCGGGAAGGAGAGAGGGCCAAAGAAAGAAAGAAAGAAGAAAACAAAATAAAAAAAAAAAAGGAGGGGGGGGGGGGGCGAAAGGAAGGCAGGAAGGACAAGAGGCGAGGCGACGGCTTGCTTTGTGTATCGGTCGGTCTCTGGCTATGCTTCGTTTTCTGCAGCAGGGTCGGTGCGCGGCGTGGCTCGCGGCAGTGGGAACGCCTGGCGGCTGGACGGCCAGCAATGCGGTTGGATGGGCGGCCACAGCACCGCACCTGTGCCCGAGGAGGAGACGCTGGCGGCGGGCCCTGAGGTGAGGCCGGCTCGGCTCGGCTGGGGCTGTGGATGTGTAGGTGTGCGCCGCTGCTGCAACAACGAGTAAAACGCGAGAAGAAGGGATGGCGGTAGAGAGAAAAAAAAAAAAAAGGTCGTGTTGTGTTGATGCGCAGGCAGACGCGTACAGAGAGACGAGCCCGGTCTGCAGCAGGGTGTGGCCGTGCCGAGTGCAGAGCAGCGGCGGCTCGGTTCGGTTCGGTTCGGCCCGGCGGGCCGCGCTGTTGTCGCGGACGTGAGCGCCCCCTGGCGGGTGGCCGGAGGCGGCGCGGCGTGTTGGACGTGTGGCTGGTGGCAGTGCACAATTTGCGAGTGGCTGGCGGTGTGGCGTGGCGGTTGGCGCGTCGGGCGGCGGAGAGGGAGAGAGAGGAGAGGTATGTGTTGCGGGCGCCCTTTGCTGCGCTGCGTCGTTGCGTGTGCCGTACAGGGCGGGCGCTTGTCGACTGTGTGGGCGGTGTGGCGAATTGGCGTGAAACGGCTGCCGAGAGGTGTGTGGTAGCGAGCCGGTCGGTGTCAGTGCGAAGGGGAATGTGCGTGCGTTTGGCGGTTTCGGTGTGCTTTTTGCGGCGTGAGAGTGGGAATTAGTGGGGCCGGCTGTTGTGTTTGTTCCTTGTGTCTTGTGTCGTGTAGGTAGCTTGATGGCAACGTGGAAGGACGCCGGTTTCGTTTCGAGCCTTGCGTGTGGTTGTCGACGTTGACTGGTTGGCGTGTGCCGATGCACGTGCATGTGTGGGTCGCGAGTGCGTTTTTGGCTGGCTGTGTGTGTGTGTGTGTTTTGGGGGGGAAGGGGGAGGCGGTGGTGAAAGTGCAGTCGTTGCCACGGGCGTCGTCGGGTCGGGTGGGGCTGGGGCTGTGCGTCGTGGCGGAAAGGTGGTAGGTTGCGGGAAGCGAGCCCGTCGTTGACGGTGTCGCGTGAGTTGTGAATCGAGTGGGGCGCGGGGCGCGGGGCGCGGGACAGGAGCAGCGTGCCGCTGCGTCGTGGTCGTCAGCAGAGGCTGTGCGTGTGCTTGTCCTTTTTGTGGGCGGTTCGTGCGAGGCGTTTTTGTTTTGTGTTGCCCTAGTTGTTAGTTTATTTTGTTTGTGTTTGTTATTTTGAGACGACGACTGGTTGGTGGCGTGCGCGCGAAGTGGCGGTGTGCGCTTCCCGTGTCGTTTGTGTTGTTTTTTTTTTGTTTTTGTTTTTGTGTGTTTTTTTTTTGCACTGGGCCCCGGGGGGTGGGTGGGTGCGTGCGTGTGTGTCGATTGCCGGCTGGCGAAAGGTGCGCCATCGGCGGGGTGGGTCGCCGGCACGAGTAGAGGCGGCGGCGTTGTTGCTGTTGTTGTGTGGTGTTTGTTTTGTTCGGCTGTGTCGGCGAGCTGTGTTGCGGTGCGTGTGAATGGTGGTGCAAAAGTGCTGGCGTTGGGGCTGCGACTGCGACGGCGGCGAGCCGCGGGCGCGCATGATAGTGATGTTGTGAACAGCGGCTGTGTACGGTAGTGGTGTTGTTGTAGCACGACGTGCATCCGGGCCGGCGCGGAAAGCGCAGTTGCGGGCGGTTGCCCTTCGGTGCCAGCCATGTCGCGTGAGCGGCGGGTTGCTGTGGTGTCGACACGTGGTGCTCTGGGTTGTTGTGTGGTGCCCTTTGGCCGGTGGGGGTGGTTCGCGTGCGTCTCGTTCGCGCTCGGTATCTGGTCGTGGTCGTGCTGCTCCCCCGTCTGTCGGCGGTTTTCGACGTCGTCTGTACGTTTTTGTCCGTTTGCGGCGGTGCCTGCCGACGTCGTCCCGTCGCGACCTTTCAACCGAAAGTGTGGCGCCCGAAGGTGAACGAACGTAACCCTGACCTCGGCGCTTTACGCTGAGCCGAGCGAACCGAACCGAACCTAACCTGTGGTGTGGTGAGGTGAGCTCAGCCTGTGAGCCCCAAACGTCTACGTAAGGTAAGCTGTCCGGCGGCTCACGCCTCACGTTTTGAACGCTTTTTTAACCTACGTTTGACGCTTCTTAACCTAGCACTGACCCCTTAACCTAACGTGTAACGTAACCTAACGTAACCTAACCTAACCTAACCTCTGACGCCTGACGTGTTTGAATGCTTAACCTAAGTTTGACGCTTAACCTAACCCAAGTCCCCTTAACCTAACCCACGTCCACCTAACCTAACCGAACCTAACCTAGACGTGTAAACGTAATGTGTAACGCGCAACGTGTAAGGTCGGCTGTCGTGTGTGCTGACGGCAGATTGGGTTGGTCTGTAGATTCGGATTGCGGTTTGCCTCGGTCGAGGGGTTGGGTCGGAAGCGGCGAGGGGCGGCGGCGCCTGTTGCGCAGGCGGCGTCCGTTTGCGGCGGGCAATTGTTGAGAAACGGCTGTGAATGTTGGCGGGCGAGAGGAGGAGGACGGCGCGCGATGTGGCCCGACGGCTGCGGGCCGATCGGGAAACGGCGGGAGGGCGACGGAAGGCGATGGGGCGGCGGAGGCGCGTTTGCACGGCCGTCATCGCCGCACGCCTCGGCTTGTGTGGCTGTGGCGCCGGCCGCGCTGGCCGGGCTGCCGCGGCGACGGTGTGGGAGTTTTGCCGAAGGTTTGGCCATTGTGGCGGGTCGTCGGCTGGGGCTGTGGGGGCGGCATTTGGGCGGGGGCGGCGATTCTCGGCGGGCCGACCCAGGCTGTAGCGCGCGGTAGCTGCAGTTTGGCCGTGGTTTGCGGCGCTGCCGTGGCGACTGGTTGGCGACTGTGGTGTGGCTGTGTGTAGCCCCATCCTCGGTGGTTTGAAAGGCGCGGGCGGTTGTGGCGCAGCTTTGGGGCTGCTCCGCACAGGCTGTCGGACGTTGGGCGGTAGCAAGCGCGGGAGGCGCGGCGCGGCGGCGCGCAGAGTGGCGGCCGCTCTCTCGGCCGTCCGCGCCCGCCCGCGACACTGGCTGGGCCCTTGTGATTCTCTGCTCTGCTCTGCCGTGCTGTGCTGTGCTTGCGTGCCTGCCGTCCCGCTCGCTCTCGCTCTCGCTCTCGCTGTGTGTTACGCGCGTCGTCGAAATGGCAGATCAGGCGGCTACGAACGAGACTGCTGCGGCACCCGCCGCCACCGGCACTACGAAGAAGGCCAAGTCTGCGTCGTCTGCGAAGAAGCCGCGCGCCAAGCCTGCGCACCCGCGCACCTCTGAGATGGTGACGGCCGCCATCAAGAGTCTGAAGGAGCGCGGCGGGTCGTCGCTGCAGGCGATCAAGAAGTACATAGCCGCGCACTACAAGCTGGACGCGGAGAAGCTGGCGCCGTTTATCAAGAAGTACCTCAAGTCGGCCGTCGTGGCGGGCGAGCTGGTGCAGACGAAGGGGAAGGGCGCGTCCGGCTCGTTCAAGCTTGCCGGCGCCGGCGGCGGGGGGGCGGCCGAGGGCGGCAAGGCTCGTGCTGGCGGTGCCAAGAAGAAGCGCGCCGCTCCGGCCAGCAAGGAGAAGAAGGGCGCCCGTGCGGCCGGCGCAAAGAAGGCTGGTGGCGTGAAGGCGGCGACCGGTCGGAAGGCGGGCGCCGCCAAGAAGGCGTCTGCGGCGTCGGCCGCTCCCGCGGGTGCGAAGAAGGCGGCTGCGGCCAAGCCGGCCAAGGCCAAGTCGCCGTCGAAGGCGAAGAAGGCCGCCAAGGTTCCGACGAAGAAGCCGAAGGCGCCGCGCCCGAAGAAGGCGACGACGCCGTCTAAGGCGAAGGCTTCGCCCAAGAAGAAGAAGTAGAGTAGAGTAGAGGAGAAAGAGATGGGAAAGGAAGGGTTTGGCGCTTGACCCCGTCGTCCCCACCCCCCGTCGTCGTCTAGTGGCGCGCAAGAGACGCGCGGCCCAAAACGGCCCTTCTCAGGGCCATCAAAGCACGTCGGGGAAGGTTTTGATTGTCGTGTTGCGTTTGGTGTGGGTGTCTGTCTGTATGCCCGTGGGGATGCTGTTTGCGTGCCGTGGTGGTTTGATTGCGGGGGTCGGTGGCGGGTGTGGGCGGCGGTAGCGGTAAGCGGTGTTGTTGTTGTCGTGGTTGATTGTCGCCGTGTTTGTGGCGGCGGCCGACGGTTGGTTTTCTGTCACGTTGTTTTGTTTGAATACGTTGGTTGGCTTGCCTGCGTTCGTTCTTCTCGGATGTGTGTCTTGTCTAGTCGTGTCTGGTCTTTGTTTTGTTTCTTTGTGTGTGTTATGTTTTGCAACGGGGGGCACGTTGAGATGTGGAAGGAGTCGGCGGGGATTTCGGTGGCGTGTAGAGCGAGCGAGCGCGCCTGCCTGGCCGTTGGCCGTCGGAGTGGAGTGCGGGTTTTTTTTGTTTTCGAAACGAAAGCGGCGGCCGGCCAGCCACCCGTGCGGTGTGACGTCGGCCGTTGGGTATTGTGCGCTTTGAGCGCCGGGGAGGGATGATGTGTGATTGTTGCGCGCTGCTAGCAGGCAGGCAGAGTGAGCGGGTGTGTGTGGCGGACGGACGGGAAGTGGTGGTTTTTGTTTTTGGGTTGCGGGGCGAGAGGCAGGCGACCGACAAAGTTTGCTCGCGACGGAGAGATGTTAGTGGCCCTGAAAAGGGCCGTTTTTGTTTGTGCGGTGCGGTGCCGCGGCGCGGTTTAGGCGCGCTCGCCGCGGATGCGGCGCGCGAGCTGGATGTCCTTGGGCATGATGGTGACGCGCTTGGCGTGGATTGCGCACAGGTTGGTGTCTTCGAAGAGGCCGACGAGGTAGGCCTCGCTGGCCTCCTGCAGGGCCATGACTGCGGAGCTCTGGAAGCGCAGGTCGGTCTTGAAGTCCTGGGCGATCTCGCGCACTAGGCGCTGGAATGGCAGCTTGCGGATGAGCAGCTCTGTGCTCTTCTGGTAGCGCCTGATTTCTCGCAGGGCGACGGTGCCCGGCCTGTAGCGGTGGGGCTTCTTGACGCCTCCGGTGGCGGGCGCGCTCTTCCTCGCCGCCTTGGTGGCGAGCTGTTTGCGCGGCGCCTTTCCGCCGGTGGACTTGCGGGCCGTTTGCTTTGTGCGGGCCATGGCGGTAGCGTTGGCGGTAGCGGAGCGGCGTGCGTGGAGGTTAGGTGCGGCGCGGCGTCCGGTGCTGCCTTGACAACGGGCCCGCGCGCCTCCGTGCTGCGCTTATATGCCCTCGGTTGCGCGTGGTGGGGGGAGGGCGGGCCAGAGTCTATATAGGGGGGCGGCGGGCGCGCTGGGCGCAGACCGTAGCCGACTCGCCAGCCGCTGCAGCTGCTGTTTGTGCACGTTTTGCTTTGCCCGAGGAAGGAAGGATGACAGGCCGCGGCAAGGGAGGAAAGGGGCTCGGCAAGGGTGGCGCCAAGCGGCACCGCAAGGTGTTGCGCGACAACATCCAGGGCATCACGAAGCCCGCCATCCGCCGCCTGGCTCGCAGGGGCGGCGTGAAGCGCATCTCTGGTCTGATCTACGAGGAGACCCGCGGGGTGCTGAAGGTGTTCCTGGAGAACGTGATCCGCGACGCGGTGACGTACACTGAGCACGCCAAGCGCAAGACTGTGACGGCCATGGACGTGGTGTACGCCCTGAAGAGGCAGGGGCGCACCCTGTACGGTTTCGGCGGTTAGGCTGCGTCGCAGCGGGCGCTGGCCTTCCCGCGGCCGTGCTTGTGGGTGGGAGAGACTAGAAAACGGCCCTTTTCAGGGCCACCACACTGTTCGGAAGTTGAAAAGTGCGAAAGAGTCTGTGTTGTTGTTGTTGTTGTTGCTGCGTGTGTGTGCGCTGTGTTGTTCGTTTGTTTGTTTGTTTGTTTGTTTGTTTGTTTCTTTCTTTCTTTCCGTTTGAGCGACGTGATGTGGCTGGGAGGGGAGAAGGAAAGGAAACGTGTCATGTGGCTGGCTGTGTGTGGAGCTGCTTCGTTTGTGTTTGTTATTGTGTGTCTTTGTATCGATCGCGACGGAGATGGCGGGCTGTGTGTTGTTGTGCGAGAGAGGCGGTAATTATTTGCTTGCGTGGTTTGGCTCTGTGTGTTTGCGGCGGCGTTGGGGTTTCCGAGGCAAGGCGTGTGGGCATAGGCGGCCGGATCAGCTGTTTCGTTCGTGTCGACGGCCGTTGCGCGCGGGAGTGGAGGGCGGTGTGTCGACACGCCTCCCTTTAACAATGGTCATTATTGCTGCCGTTGTCGTTTGGAAGGCGACTCTGCGACCGTGCAAAATGTGTGTGTGTGTGTGTGTGTGTGTGTGTGTGTGTGTGTGTGTGTGTGTCGGGCTGTGTGGACGACAAGATGGCGGACGTGCGCCGGCGGCGGCTGTGCTGTGAAAGTGCAAAGTTGAAACAAAACAAGGTGCGGCGAGGACGACTGAAATTTTGCTTTGGACGTAGGTTTGTGTGGTGGCCCTGAAAAGGGCCGATTGTTGTGGGCCGGGCCGAGCCGAGCCGGCAAAGCGCGTTGCGTGCAGGGGAGCACGCGGCGCTGCGATTGCCTGGCCTCCTTTAGGCCTTCTTCTCGGTCTTCTTTGGCAGCAGGACGGCCTGGATGTTGGGTAGGACACCACCCTGTGCGATGGTGACGCCCGACAGGAGCTTGTTGAGCTCCTCGTCGTTGCGGATGGCAAGCTGCAGGTGGCGCGGGATGATGCGCGTCTTCTTGTTGTCGCGGGCCGCGTTTCCGGCCAGCTCGAGCACCTCAGCCGCGAGGTACTCCATGACGGCGGCGAGGTAGACGGGCGCCCCGGCGCCGACGCGCTCTGCGTAGTTTCCCTTGCGCAGGAGGCGGTGGATTCTGCCGACCGGGAACTGGAGCCCAGCCCTGCTTGAGCGGGACTTTGACTTGCCCTTGACTTTGCCTCCCTTTCCGCGTCCGGACATGGCGATGGGCTAGCGACGGTGCACACGAGAAGGAAACGAAAACGACCGGTGCGAGCGGCAGCGAGTCGAGCAGCGGAGTGCGTGCCGGCGCAGCCGGGGTGGGGGTGCTTTATGGGCTCGGGTGCGGCGGCCGGTTGCGCGCGCGCCCCATTGGTCGGCGGCCGCAACAGGGCGAGCTGGTAAAGGTGCGGCGGCGGCTGGCGGCGGGTGCCACTGTGTGGGGAGACGCTGACTAGAGCGGAGCGCTTGCTACTGGTGTTGCTGCTGCCGCCGTACGTTGGTTCGAGATGCCGCCCAAGACTAGCGGGAAGGCCGCCAAGAAGGCTGGCAAGGCGCAGAAGAACATTTCGAAGGGCGACAAGAAGAAGAAGCGCAAGAGGAAGGAGAGCTATGCCATCTACATCTACAAGGTGCTGAAGCAGGTGCACCCTGACACGGGCATCTCGTCGAAGGCGATGAGCATCATGAACAGCTTCGTGAACGACATTTTCGAGCGCATTGCGGCCGAGGCTTCTCGCCTGGCGCACTACAACAAGCGCTCGACCATCACGTCCCGCGAGATCCAGACCGCTGTGCGGCTGTTGCTGCCTGGCGAGCTGGCCAAGCACGCCGTGAGCGAGGGCACGAAGGCGGTGACCAAGTACACGAGCTCCAAGTAAGGAGGTGGCTCTGGAACGGAAGGAAGGATGGAGAGAGAATGCTCCTCCGTTGCGAGAGCGGCAAAACGGCCCTTTTCAGGGCCACCAACTTGCCTTTTGCGGGAAGGGCGGAATTGTTGTTGTTGTTTGTGTGGACGGCTGTGATGTATGTGTGCATTTTGATTGTGGGTGGGGGGGCGCGTCAAAGCGTGTTGCGCGGGGTACGGCCACGAGGTTGGTCGCCGTGGCGTGGAATGGTGGCACGCCTCGTTGGCGTGGTTTTTGACCCATTTGGTGTTGTTGGTGTGTGTGTTACCTGTCTGCGAGGGGGGACAGTGCGATCGCCGACTTTTGTGTCACCGTAACGACGGCCGTTTGCGGGTTTGTTTTTTGCACATCATACATGGCGAGGGTGAAATGTGAAATGTTGTTTTTTTTTGTGGTTTTTGTTTGCCGCCCACTATTCCCTTTGCTGTACGCCGAGTTTGACAATGGTGCGACGTAACTGCAGCGTGGAGGTGTGTGAGTGACGTTGAAATGAACGTGCCATGAAGACGCATTGTTGTTGCATTGTACTGTACGTGTACGGCGACACGCACGATGATGTACCATTCGACTCTGATTTTTGATAGCCGTGTCTGACTGATTGCGTACGACGCACGCACACCGATGTCGTCATTCAAGATGCACGCGTGTCCAGTGCAGTACAGTAAGCGCGACGCTAGACGACGGCGGCGGCGGCGGCGGCCGTTTTTGGCGAATGTCTGTACACGTGTTTGTCTGTGTCCATCCGGTATGTATTTGTTTGTTTGAAAGTGTTTTGTGTGTCGGTGACGTGGTCCGATCCGTCGCCCCCCTGAGTAACTGTCGATCGGCGCGATAGACCGGCGTCACGCAACTGAACCGAAGTCGTGGGCACACCCGTCATACTGTTGTACACCGTCGCGCTGAGAACGGTAACGACAGGTTGACTTTGATCGGTCGAATGTCTGGGCAGAACGTGAGGAAGGAGGCAAGAGTGCAGGAGGAAAGGACAGAGGGGGGGGGGGCAAAAGAGAGAGGAAGGGAAAAAGGGGAGAAACGCATTCGTAGAGCAACGGAACGTTCCCGTGTCGGAGGCGTATTGGAGCCGCACTGAAATGCGTTTAACGGCGGCGCGGCTGCAAGTGTCTGCCGTGGTGAACGTTACCTTTGACGGCTGCATTGGCCTTTGCTTTTTGCTTTTGCTTTCGCTTTCGCTTTCCCGGTTGTACGTAACGTTTGTTGGTATGGTTGGTTCTGAGGAAGAGTGTGTGACAGTGCCGTGCCGTCCATGTTCGTGTGCCCTCCCATTGTGTGTATGCTATTGTCTGTGTACTTGAATGATGTATGTAGGTGTTAGTGGACGTGTTTTACCAGTGGGGGGAAATGGATCGTCGATAGTTGGCGTCACTCTGTCACGGTCGAGATGACGCACCCTCCGTACAGAAAGGTGTCGGGAAAGTGTGTGTGTGTGTGTGTGTGTGTGTGTGTGTGTGTGTGTGTGTGTGTGTGTGTGCGTGCGTGCGTCCGTGAATTGGCAGTGTTTGGAGGTGGGCGTGCCCTGCATGTGGCCCGGAAGGCTGTTCGTTTGGCGGTAGTGTTGTGTGGACAGGGGAGGGGCATGCGTAACGCTGCTGGCATGGCATTTCGGGAGATGGGAGGGGGCAAACGAGGAAACGAGGAGCGGCGGCCAAAGACGGGACGGGGAGGGGCGCGGTGTGGGTGGCTTGCGCCTGTGCTCGGCGTTGTGGTTTGTGCAAAAGAGGAGGAGAAAAACAATGAGTTGCCAGGGAGGGGAGCGGTGTTGTGTTGTGGTTGTCGTGGTGTAGCCGCAGACGCGGCTGTCAGTGAACGTGGCGAGACGGACGGATGCGCGGAGGGGCGGGGGCGGCGCATTTCGCCGGTGCCGTGCCGTGCCGTGCCATGCCATGCCTGAAAGCCGCGTGGTCGCTGTGTTGTTGGTGGCGTGGGGGCGAGGAGAGTACCGTACGGGTGTGCTTGTGCGCCGGAAATGGCACACTGCGCCTGCCCGTCTTGGAGGCTGATGGCTGTGGTGTGGAAATGGGGCGCGGTGATGTTGAAGCAGTTGAAGAACAGAAAAGAAACCAAGAAGAAAACGGAAGGCGTGATGCGGCGGTGGTGGTGAGAGCGGGAAAAACAAAACAAAACAAAAAAAAAGAAAGAAAAAAAAACAACAAGAAAAAAGAAGGAAAAACAACAAGAAACAAAAAAAGAAAACAAAAAGTCTATCAATATTAAAATGTAAATGGAAATGGAAATGGAAATGGACCCAGGTATAACCTCCCTGCACAAATAGCAGAGAGTCCGATGATAATAAAAATGTGCCAGAATGTTAACGTCCCTACAAAACAAACCCAACGATAATATTAATGAAAGAATGAACCGTATGTAACATTGCAACAGACATAATGGAACCTGATAAATTGTATAAGGGCAGCAGCGTTGACCTTTGGCCCTGTATTCAGAATAAAAAGAGCCAAAGATCGTTACCCCAATGAAAAAGACACTGAAACACGTATGTAACATAGCAGCGATGGCGAGACATTGTAGCATCTGTGACCAGAGAGTTTGCGCTGGACCGCGCGAGTGTTGCGAGCGGTTCTCAGTCAGTCAGTCAGTCAGTCAGTCAGTCAGTCAGTCGTTGCGAGTCTGTAGCTCTGTCTAGTTGAGGGCTGTACTCTGTCAGTAGTCGTCGCGTGCAGTACGCTAATAGTCGTCATGCAGAGCGGTCGGTCAGTAGTAGCAGCCGAGTGCGGTTGTGTGATGTAGGCGGTCGGCAACACTGGTCAAGATGGTGAAGGAGGTATACTGTTAATTAATATAATCATTAGATAATGAAAAATTATATTTATTGTAATTAATTCTCCAACAAGTTCCCCAAAAATAATTTTTATTTCAAAAGCATTTTTCAAAAATGTAATGTTTTATTGAACTAAAGAGTTCGTTGCACTTCCCATTTCATTCCACTTCTTTGAAGAAAAATTTCACTAAAATCACAAAAAAAGAGAATATTATTATTTGCAATGCAGTTCCTCCAAGCGCTGCGCAACAACAAGAGCAGAAATGTGACATCCATTTATTCTGAGGTAAGACTTTAATTCTGATTGTTTTGCACAGGGCCAAAGACCGATATTTCGGCTCAATTGAAGTTTCTTGTCACTGAACGGACTTTAAATGTTGTGAAGAATTTATATTTGAGTCGGATTGCGAATTTCACATTTTTGTTGCCATTTTCAATACCTCTCATTGTGGGCGAGGTTACAATTAGCGCAATGTCCATTAGCATCCGTAAATAACATTGTCCATTATTTTAAATTTTGCGGGGAGGTTACAACACACAAAAAAAAAAAAAAAAACAAAAAAGTTGCATTTATATCCGCTCCTCAATTGTAGATACCCCTTACACAGCTGTGTGCAATGAATGAGTGCTGGCTGGTAATTAATTGCACTCCTTGGAGGGAAATGCCATAGGAAGTAGTCTTTAAAAAGTGAATGTTTTTCGTTAAAAGACAAAAGTTGCTTTAGAAAAAAGTAATAGTGGGGCTTTTGTTGTTGAACAAAATAAGTACAATGAACATACGTTATCAGATTTGCGCAATGCAGCTTCACACTACCTTTTGATTATAACACAATATACTATACATCGTCCCGAACCGTGACCAGAGTCGCGAGACGAGCAGAGCACGCCGCCGACGCCCGCTCAGTACAACCGTCCACCCGCTACTACTGTCGACCGACTACTACCTCTCCCGACTCGCGCTACAATATATATAACAACTGTTCCTGGCGACCCGGTGCGTGCCACTACTGTCGTCTGGCGCGGTCCAAGCGCCGACTAGCAACGATAAATAACTCTCTGGTCAGACAGAGATGCTGTCATGCCTCGCCATCGCTCTGGTAACGAATACATACGTGTTGCAGCGTGCGTACCACCGGAACACGCAGTGGCGGAGCCAAAGACTGTGTTGTCGAGGTCGAGTGCGAGCGGGAAGAGAGGCAGCGTCGGCACGGAGATGCAAGCGAGCGAGACGCACGAGGGCTGCGGCGTGGCGCGTTTGCGGTCGGCGCCTTTGGTGGCAACGGCCGGGACAAGCAGCGGTGTATGGTGTGGTGCGGGGCGGACAGGGGCGGCGGTGGACGGGGAGGAGGCGGCGCGACGACGGCATGGGGGCGAAAACGGGACGGGGGACGGCGGATGTTGAGAGGCGTCACGCGCGGACAGGACACAGGACACAGACACAGAGACACACAGATTGGAAAGGGAGGGTGCGCGGTAGTAGTTGGGAATGTGCGTACCGTGCGGGATGGGAGTGGGCGAGGAACACGGTCGTGGCCCCTGTTTGTGGGTGCGTGTGATGACGTCGGTGTGTTGTGGGAAGGGAAGGTGCTGTGGCGGCGGCGCGTAATGGGCGTAGGCCGAAAAGAGAAAGGAACGTGGGCAGTGTGTTGGCAAGCGTCGGTTCGACTGCGACGTTGATGGGCAGGGCAAGGTTAATGGTGGTAGGAGTAGGCGTGTGGGCGCAAAAAATCTGCCGCTGCAGGCGGTGCCGTAACCGCCATGGGGCGGGAAGGAGAGAGGGCCAAAGAAAGAAAGAAAGAAGAAAACAAAATAAAAAAAAAAAGGAGGGGGGGGGGGGCGAAAGGAAGGCAGGAAGGACAAGAGGCGAGGCGACGGCTTGCTTTGTGTATCGGTCGGTCTCTGGCTATGCTTCGTTTTCTGCAGCAGGGTCGGTGCGCGGCGTGGCTCGCGGCAGTGGGAACGCCTGGCGGCTGGACGGCCAGCAATGCGGTTGGATGGGCGGCCACAGCACCGCACCTGTGCCCGAGGAGGAGACGCTGGCGGCGGGCCCTGAGGTGAGGCCGGCTCGGCTCGGCTGGGGCTGTGGATGTGTAGGTGTGCGCCGCTGCTGCAACAACGAGTAAAACGCGAGAAGAAGGGATGGCGGTAGAGAGAAAAAAAAAAAAAAGGTCGTGTTGTGTTGATGCGCAGGCAGACGCGTACAGAGAGACGAGCCCGGTCTGCAGCAGGGTGTGGCCGTGCCGAGTGCAGAGCAGCGGCGGCTCGGTTCGGTTCGGTTCGGCCCGGCGGGCCGCGCTGTTGTCGCGGACGTGAGCGCCCCCTGGCGGGTGGCCGGAGGCGGCGCGGCGTGTTGGACGTGTGGCTGGTGGCAGTGCACAATTTGCGAGTGGCTGGCGGTGTGGCGTGGCGGTTGGCGCGTCGGGCGGCGGAGAGGGAGAGAGAGGAGAGGTATGTGTTGCGGGCGCCCTTTGCTGCGCTGCGTCGTTGCGTGTGCCGTACAGGGCGGGCGCTTGTCGACTGTGTGGGCGGTGTGGCGAATTGGCGTGAAACGGCTGCCGAGAGGTGTGTGGTAGCGAGCCGGTCGGTGTCAGTGCGAAGGGGAATGTGCGTGCGTTTGGCGGTTTCGGTGTGCTTTTTGCGGCGTGAGAGTGGGAATTAGTGGGGCCGGCTGTTGTGTTTGTTCCTTGTGTCTTGTGTCGTGTAGGTAGCTTGATGGCAACGTGGAAGGACGCCGGTTTCGTTTCGAGCCTTGCGTGTGGTTGTCGACGTTGACTGGTTGGCGTGTGCCGATGCACGTGCATGTGTGGGTCGCGAGTGCGTTTTTGGCTGGCTGTGTGTGTGTGTGTGTTTTGGGGGGGAAGGGGGAGGCGGTGGTGAAAGTGCAGTCGTTGCCACGGGCGTCGTCGGGTCGGGTGGGGCTGGGGCTGTGCGTCGTGGCGGAAAGGTGGTAGGTTGCGGGAAGCGAGCCCGTCGTTGACGGTGTCGCGTGAGTTGTGAATCGAGTGGGGCGCGGGGCGCGGGGCGCGGGACAGGAGCAGCGTGCCGCTGCGTCGTGGTCGTCAGCAGAGGCTGTGCGTGTGCTTGTCCTTTTTGTGGGCGGTTCGTGCGAGGCGTTTTTGTTTTGTGTTGCCCTAGTTGTTAGTTTATTTTGTTTGTGTTTGTTATTTTGAGACGACGACTGGTTGGTGGCGTGCGCGCGAAGTGGCGGTGTGCGCTTCCCGTGTCGTTTGTGTTGTTTTTTTTTTGTTTTTGTTTTTGTGTGTTTTTTTTTGCACTGGGCCCCGGGGGGTGGGTGGGTGCGTGCGTGTGTGTCGATTGCCGGCTGGCGAAAGGTGCGCCATCGGCGGGGTGGGTCGCCGGCACGAGTAGAGGCGGCGGCGTTGTTGCTGTTGTTGTGTGGTGTTTGTTTTGTTCGGCTGTGTCGGCGAGCTGTGTTGCGGTGCGTGTGAATGGTGGTGCAAAAGTGCTGGCGTTGGGGCTGCGACTGCGACGGCGGCGAGCCGCGGGCGCGCATGATAGTGATGTTGTGAACAGCGGCTGTGTACGGTAGTGGTGTTGTTGTAGCACGACGTGCATCCGGGCCGGCGCGGAAAGCGCAGTTGCGGGCGGTTGCCCTTCGGTGCCAGCCATGTCGCGTGAGCGGCGGGTTGCTGTGGTGTCGACACGTGGTGCTCTGGGTTGTTGTGTGGTGCCCTTTGGCCGGTGGGGGTGGTTCGCGTGCGTCTCGTTCGCGCTCGGTATCTGGTCGTGGTCGTGCTGCTCCCCCGTCTGTCGGCGGTTTTCGACGTCGTCTGTACGTTTTTGTCCGTTTGCGGCGGTGCCTGCCGACGTCGTCCCGTCGCGACCTTTCAACCGAAAGTGTGGCGCCCGAAGGTGAACGAACGTAACCCTGACCTCGGCGCTTTACGCTGAGCCGAGCGAACCGAACCGAACCTAACCTGTGGTGTGGTGAGGTGAGCTCAGCCTGTGAGCCCCAAACGTCTACGTAAGGTAAGCTGTCCGGCGGCTCACGCCTCACGTTTTGAACGCTTTTTTAACCTACGTTTGACGCTTCTTAACCTAGCACTGACCCCTTAACCTAACGTGTAACGTAACCTAACGTAACCTAACCTAACCTAACCTCTGACGCCTGACGTGTTTGAATGCTTAACCTAAGTTTGACGCTTAACCTAACCCAAGTCCCCTTAACCTAACCCACGTCCACCTAACCTAACCGAACCTAACCTAGACGTGTAAACGTAATGTGTAACGCGCAACGTGTAAGGTCGGCTGTCGTGTGTGCTGACGGCAGATTGGGTTGGTCTGTAGATTCGGATTGCGGTTTGCCTCGGTCGAGGGGTTGGGTCGGAAGCGGCGAGGGGCGGCGGCGCCTGTTGCGCAGGCGGCGTCCGTTTGCGGCGGGCAATTGTTGAGAAACGGCTGTGAATGTTGGCGGGCGAGAGGAGGAGGACGGCGCGCGATGTGGCCCGACGGCTGCGGGCCGATCGGGAAACGGCGGGAGGGCGACGGAAGGCGATGGGGCGGCGGAGGCGCGTTTGCACGGCCGTCATCGCCGCACGCCTCGGCTTGTGTGGCTGTGGCGCCGGCCGCGCTGGCCGGGCTGCCGCGGCGACGGTGTGGGAGTTTTGCCGAAGGTTTGGCCATTGTGGCGGGTCGTCGGCTGGGGCTGTGGGGGCGGCATTTGGGCGGGGGCGGCGATTCTCGGCGGGCCGACCCAGGCTGTAGCGCGCGGTAGCTGCAGTTTGGCCGTGGTTTGCGGCGCTGCCGTGGCGACTGGTTGGCGACTGTGGTGTGGCTGTGTGTAGCCCCATCCTCGGTGGTTTGAAAGGCGCGGGCGGTTGTGGCGCAGCTTTGGGGCTGCTCCGCACAGGCTGTCGGACGTTGGGCGGTAGCAAGCGCGGGAGGCGCGGCGCGGCGGCGCGCAGAGTGGCGGCCGCTCTCTCGGCCGTCCGCGCCCGCCCGCGACACTGGCTGGGCCCTTGTGATTCTCTGCTCTGCTCTGCCGTGCTGTGCTGTGCTTGCGTGCCTGCCGTCCCGCTCGCTCTCGCTCTCGCTCTCGCTGTGTGTTACGCGCGTCGTCGAAATGGCAGATCAGGCGGCTACGAACGAGACTGCTGCGGCACCCGCCGCCACCGGCACTACGAAGAAGGCCAAGTCTGCGTCGTCTGCGAAGAAGCCGCGCGCCAAGCCTGCGCACCCGCGCACCTCTGAGATGGTGACGGCCGCCATCAAGAGTCTGAAGGAGCGCGGCGGGTCGTCGCTGCAGGCGATCAAGAAGTACATAGCCGCGCACTACAAGCTGGACGCGGAGAAGCTGGCGCCGTTTATCAAGAAGTACCTCAAGTCGGCCGTCGTGGCGGGCGAGCTGGTGCAGACGAAGGGGAAGGGCGCGTCCGGCTCGTTCAAGCTTGCCGGCGCCGGCGGCGGGGGGGCGGCCGAGGGCGGCAAGGCTCGTGCTGGCGGTGCCAAGAAGAAGCGCGCCGCTCCGGCCAGCAAGGAGAAGAAGGGCGCCCGTGCGGCCGGCGCAAAGAAGGCTGGTGGCGTGAAGGCGGCGACCGGTCGGAAGGCGGGCGCCGCCAAGAAGGCGTCTGCGGCGTCGGCCGCTCCCGCGGGTGCGAAGAAGGCGGCTGCGGCCAAGCCGGCCAAGGCCAAGTCGCCGTCGAAGGCGAAGAAGGCCGCCAAGGTTCCGACGAAGAAGCCGAAGGCGCCGCGCCCGAAGAAGGCGACGACGCCGTCTAAGGCGAAGGCTTCGCCCAAGAAGAAGAAGTAGAGTAGAGTAGAGGAGAAAGAGATGGGAAAGGAAGGGTTTGGCGCTTGACCCCGTCGTCCCCACCCCCCGTCGTCGTCTAGTGGCGCGCAAGAGACGCGCGGCCCAAAACGGCCCTTCTCAGGGCCATCAAAGCACGTCGGGGAAGGTTTTGATTGTCGTGTTGCGTTTGGTGTGGGTGTCTGTCTGTATGCCCGTGGGGATGCTGTTTGCGTGCCGTGGTGGTTTGATTGCGGGGGTCGGTGGCGGGTGTGGGCGGCGGTAGCGGTAAGCGGTGTTGTTGTTGTCGTGGTTGATTGTCGCCGTGTTTGTGGCGGCGGCCGACGGTTGGTTTTCTGTCACGTTGTTTTGTTTGAATACGTTGGTTGGCTTGCCTGCGTTCGTTCTTCTCGGATGTGTGTCTTGTCTAGTCGTGTCTGGTCTTTGTTTTGTTTCTTTGTGTGTGTTATGTTTTGCAACGGGGGGCACGTTGAGATGTGGAAGGAGTCGGCGGGGATTTCGGTGGCGTGTAGAGCGAGCGAGCGCGCCTGCCTGGCCGTTGGCCGTCGGAGTGGAGTGCGGGTTTTTTTTGTTTTCGAAACGAAAGCGGCGGCCGGCCAGCCACCCGTGCGGTGTGACGTCGGCCGTTGGGTATTGTGCGCTTTGAGCGCCGGGGAGGGATGATGTGTGATTGTTGCGCGCTGCTAGCAGGCAGGCAGAGTGAGCGGGTGTGTGTGGCGGACGGACGGGAAGTGGTGGTTTTTGTTTTTGGGTTGCGGGGCGAGAGGCAGGCGACCGACAAAGTTTGCTCGCGACGGAGAGATGTTAGTGGCCCTGAAAAGGGCCGTTTTTGTTTGTGCGGTGCGGTGCCGCGGCGCGGTTTAGGCGCGCTCGCCGCGGATGCGGCGCGCGAGCTGGATGTCCTTGGGCATGATGGTGACGCGCTTGGCGTGGATTGCGCACAGGTTGGTGTCTTCGAAGAGGCCGACGAGGTAGGCCTCGCTGGCCTCCTGCAGGGCCATGACTGCGGAGCTCTGGAAGCGCAGGTCGGTCTTGAAGTCCTGGGCGATCTCGCGCACTAGGCGCTGGAATGGCAGCTTGCGGATGAGCAGCTCTGTGCTCTTCTGGTAGCGCCTGATTTCTCGCAGGGCGACGGTGCCCGGCCTGTAGCGGTGGGGCTTCTTGACGCCTCCGGTGGCGGGCGCGCTCTTCCTCGCCGCCTTGGTGGCGAGCTGTTTGCGCGGCGCCTTTCCGCCGGTGGACTTGCGGGCCGTTTGCTTTGTGCGGGCCATGGCGGTAGCGTTGGCGGTAGCGGAGCGGCGTGCGTGGAGGTTAGGTGCGGCGCGGCGTCCGGTGCTGCCTTGACAACGGGCCCGCGCGCCTCCGTGCTGCGCTTATATGCCCTCGGTTGCGCGTGGTGGGGGGAGGGCGGGCCAGAGTCTATATAGGGGGGCGGCGGGCGCGCTGGGCGCAGACCGTAGCCGACTCGCCAGCCGCTGCAGCTGCTGTTTGTGCACGTTTTGCTTTGCCCGAGGAAGGAAGGATGACAGGCCGCGGCAAGGGAGGAAAGGGGCTCGGCAAGGGTGGCGCCAAGCGGCACCGCAAGGTGTTGCGCGACAACATCCAGGGCATCACGAAGCCCGCCATCCGCCGCCTGGCTCGCAGGGGCGGCGTGAAGCGCATCTCTGGTCTGATCTACGAGGAGACCCGCGGGGTGCTGAAGGTGTTCCTGGAGAACGTGATCCGCGACGCGGTGACGTACACTGAGCACGCCAAGCGCAAGACTGTGACGGCCATGGACGTGGTGTACGCCCTGAAGAGGCAGGGGCGCACCCTGTACGGTTTCGGCGGTTAGGCTGCGTCGCAGCGGGCGCTGGCCTTCCCGCGGCCGTGCTTGTGGGTGGGAGAGACTAGAAAACGGCCCTTTTCAGGGCCACCACACTGTTCGGAAGTTGAAAAGTGCGAAAGAGTCTGTGTTGTTGTTGTTGTTGTTGCTGCGTGTGTGTGCGCTGTGTTGTTCGTTTGTTTGTTTGTTTGTTTGTTTGTTTGTTTCTTTCTTTCTTTCCGTTTGAGCGACGTGATGTGGCTGGGAGGGGAGAAGGAAAGGAAACGTGTCATGTGGCTGGCTGTGTGTGGAGCTGCTTCGTTTGTGTTTGTTATTGTGTGTCTTTGTATCGATCGCGACGGAGATGGCGGGCTGTGTGTTGTTGTGCGAGAGAGGCGGTAATTATTTGCTTGCGTGGTTTGGCTCTGTGTGTTTGCGGCGGCGTTGGGGTTTCCGAGGCAAGGCGTGTGGGCATAGGCGGCCGGATCAGCTGTTTCGTTCGTGTCGACGGCCGTTGCGCGCGGGAGTGGAGGGCGGTGTGTCGACACGCCTCCCTTTAACAATGGTCATTATTGCTGCCGTTGTCGTTTGGAAGGCGACTCTGCGACCGTGCAAAATGTGTGTGTGTGTGTGTGTGTGTGTGTGTGTGTGTGTGTGTGTGTGTGTGCGGGCTGTGTGGACGACAAGATGGCGGACGTGCGCCGGCGGCGGCTGTGCTGTGAAAGTGCAAAGTTGAAACAAAACAAGGTGCGGCGAGGACGACTGAAATTTTGCTTTGGACGTAGGTTTGTGTGGTGGCCCTGAAAAGGGCCGATTGTTGTGGGCCGGGCCGAGCCGAGCCGGCAAAGCGCGTTGCGTGCAGGGGAGCACGCGGCGCTGCGATTGCCTGGCCTCCTTTAGGCCTTCTTCTCGGTCTTCTTTGGCAGCAGGACGGCCTGGATGTTGGGTAGGACACCACCCTGTGCGATGGTGACGCCCGACAGGAGCTTGTTGAGCTCCTCGTCGTTGCGGATGGCAAGCTGCAGGTGGCGCGGGATGATGCGCGTCTTCTTGTTGTCGCGGGCCGCGTTTCCGGCCAGCTCGAGCACCTCAGCCGCGAGGTACTCCATGACGGCGGCGAGGTAGACGGGCGCCCCGGCGCCGACGCGCTCTGCGTAGTTTCCCTTGCGCAGGAGGCGGTGGATTCTGCCGACCGGGAACTGGAGCCCAGCCCTGCTTGAGCGGGACTTTGACTTGCCCTTGACTTTGCCTCCCTTTCCGCGTCCGGACATGGCGATGGGCTAGCGACGGTGCACACGAGAAGGAAACGAAAACGACCGGTGCGAGCGGCAGCGAGTCGAGCAGCGGAGTGCGTGCCGGCGCAGCCGGGGTGGGGGTGCTTTATGGGCTCGGGTGCGGCGGCCGGTTGCGCGCGCGCCCCATTGGTCGGCGGCCGCAACAGGGCGAGCTGGTAAAGGTGCGGCGGCGGCTGGCGGCGGGTGCCACTGTGTGGGGAGACGCTGACTAGAGCGGAGCGCTTGCTACTGGTGTTGCTGCTGCCGCCGTACGTTGGTTCGAGATGCCGCCCAAGACTAGCGGGAAGGCCGCCAAGAAGGCTGGCAAGGCGCAGAAGAACATTTCGAAGGGCGACAAGAAGAAGAAGCGCAAGAGGAAGGAGAGCTATGCCATCTACATCTACAAGGTGCTGAAGCAGGTGCACCCTGACACGGGCATCTCGTCGAAGGCGATGAGCATCATGAACAGCTTCGTGAACGACATTTTCGAGCGCATTGCGGCCGAGGCTTCTCGCCTGGCGCACTACAACAAGCGCTCGACCATCACGTCCCGCGAGATCCAGACCGCTGTGCGGCTGTTGCTGCCTGGCGAGCTGGCCAAGCACGCCGTGAGCGAGGGCACGAAGGCGGTGACCAAGTACACGAGCTCCAAGTAAGGAGGTGGCTCTGGAACGGAAGGAAGGATGGAGAGAGAATGCTCCTCCGTTGCGAGAGCGGCAAAACGGCCCTTTTCAGGGCCACCAACTTGCCTTTTGCGGGAAGGGCGGAATTGTTGTTGTTGTTTGTGTGGACGGCTGTGATGTATGTGTGCATTTTGATTGTGGGTGGGGGGGCGCGTCAAAGCGTGTTGCGCGGGGTACGGCCACGAGGTTGGTCGCCGTGGCGTGGAATGGTGGCACGCCTCGTTGGCGTGGTTTTTGACCCATTTGGTGTTGTTGGTGTGTGTGTTACCTGTCTGCGAGGGGGGACAGTGCGATCGCCGACTTTTGTGTCACCGTAACGACGGCCGTTTGCGGGTTTGTTTTTTGCACATCATACATGGCGAGGGTGAAATGTGAAATGTTGTTTTTTTTTGTGGTTTTTGTTTGCCGCCCACTATTCCCTTTGCTGTACGCCGAGTTTGACAATGGTGCGACGTAACTGCAGCGTGGAGGTGTGTGAGTGACGTTGAAATGAACGTGCCATGAAGACGCATTGTTGTTGCATTGTACTGTACGTGTACGGCGACACGCACGATGATGTACCATTCGACTCTGATTTTTGATAGCCGTGTCTGACTGATTGCGTACGACGCACGCACACCGATGTCGTCATTCAAGATGCACGCGTGTCCAGTGCAGTACAGTAAGCGCGACGCTAGACGACGGCGGCGGCGGCGGCGGCCGTTTTTGGCGAATGTCTGTACACGTGTTTGTCTGTGTCCATCCGGTATGTATTTGTTTGTTTGAAAGTGTTTTGTGTGTCGGTGACGTGGTCCGATCCGTCGCCCCCCTGAGTAACTGTCGATCGGCGCGATAGACCGGCGTCACGCAACTGAACCGAAGTCGTGGGCACACCCGTCATACTGTTGTACACCGTCGCGCTGAGAACGGTAACGACAGGTTGACTTTGATCGGTCGAATGTCTGGGCAGAACGTGAGGAAGGAGGCAAGAGTGCAGGAGGAAAGGACAGAGGGGGGGGGGGCAAAAGAGAGAGGAAGGGAAAAAGGGGAGAAACGCATTCGTAGAGCAACGGAACGTTCCCGTGTCGGAGGCGTATTGGAGCCGCACTGAAATGCGTTTAACGGCGGCGCGGCTGCAAGTGTCTGCCGTGGTGAACGTTACCTTTGACGGCTGCATTGGCCTTTGCTTTTGCTTTCGCTTTCGCTTTCCCGGTTGTACGTAACGTTTGTTGGTATGGTTGGTTCTGAGGAAGAGTGTGTGACAGTGCCGTGCCGTCCATGTTCGTGTGCCCTCCCATTGTGTGTATGCTATTGTCTGTGTACTTGAATGATGTATGTAGGTGTTAGTGGACGTGTTTTACCAGTGGGGGGAAATGGATCGTCGATAGTTGGCGTCACTCTGTCACGGTCGAGATGACGCACCCTCCGTACAGAAAGGTGTCGGGAAAGTGTGTGTGTGTGTGTGTGTGTGTGTGTGTGTGTGTGTGTGTGTGTGTGTGTGCGTGCGTGCGTCCGTGAATTGGCAGTGTTTGGAGGTGGGCGTGCCCTGCATGTGGCCCGGAAGGCTGTTCGTTTGGCGGTAGTGTTGTGTGGACAGGGGAGGGGCATGCGTAACGCTGCTGGCATGGCATTTCGGGAGATGGGAGGGGGCAAACGAGGAAACGAGGAGCGGCGGCCAAAGACGGGACGGGGAGGGGCGCGGTGTGGGTGGCTTGCGCCTGTGCTCGGCGTTGTGGTTTGTGCAAAAGAGGAGGAGAAAAACAATGAGTTGCCAGGGAGGGGAGCGGTGTTGTGTTGTGGTTGTCGTGGTGTAGCCGCAGACGCGGCTGTCAGTGAACGTGGCGAGACGGACGGATGCGCGGAGGGGCGGGGGCGGCGCATTTCGCCGGTGCCGTGCCGTGCCGTGCCATGCCATGCCTGAAAGCCGCGTGGTCGCTGTGTTGTTGGTGGCGTGGGGGCGAGGAGAGTACCGTACGGGTGTGCTTGTGCGCCGGAAATGGCACACTGCGCCTGCCCGTCTTGGAGGCTGATGGCTGTGGTGTGGAAATGGGGCGCGGTGATGTTGAAGCAGTTGAAGAACAGAAAAGAAACCAAGAAGAAAACGGAAGGCGTGATGCGGCGGTGGTGGTGAGAGCGGGAAAAACAAAACAAAACAAAAAAAAAGAAAGAAAAAAAAACAACAAGAAAAAAGAAGGAAAAACAACAAGAAACAAAAAAAGAAAACAAAAAGTCTATCAATATTAAAATGTAAATGGAAATGGAAATGGAAATGGACCCAGGTATAACCTCCCTGCACAAATAGCAGAGAGTCCGATGATAATAAAAATGTGCCAGAATGTTAACGTCCCTACAAAACAAACCCAACGATAATATTAATGAAAGAATGAACCGTATGTAACATTGCAACAGACATAATGGAACCTGATAAATTGTATAAGGGCAGCAGCGTTGACCTTTGGCCCTGTATTCAGAATAAAAAGAGCCAAAGATCGTTACCCCAATGAAAAAGACACTGAAACACGTATGTAACATAGCAGCGATGGCGAGACATTGTAGCATCTGTGACCAGAGAGTTTGCGCTGGACCGCGCGAGTGTTGCGAGCGGTTCTCAGTCAGTCAGTCAGTCAGTCAGTCAGTCAGTCAGTCGTTGCGAGTCTGTAGCTCTGTCTAGTTGAGGGCTGTACTCTGTCAGTAGTCGTCGCGTGCAGTACGCTAATAGTCGTCATGCAGAGCGGTCGGTCAGTAGTAGCAGCCGAGTGCGGTTGTGTGATGTAGGCGGTCGGCAACACTGGTCAAGATGGTGAAGGAGGTATACTGTTAATTAATATAATCATTAGATAATGAAAAATTATATTTATTGTAATTAATTCTCCAACAAGTTCCCCAAAAATAATTTTTATTTCAAAAGCATTTTTCAAAAATGTAATGTTTTATTGAACTAAAGAGTTCGTTGCACTTCCCATTTCATTCCACTTCTTTGAAGAAAAATTTCACTAAAATCACAAAAAAAGAGAATATTATTATTTGCAATGCAGTTCCTCCAAGCGCTGCGCAACAACAAGAGCAGAAATGTGACATCCATTTATTCTGAGGTAAGACTTTAATTCTGATTGTTTTGCACAGGGCCAAAGACCGATATTTCGGCTCAATTGAAGTTTCTTGTCACTGAACGGACTTTAAATGTTGTGAAGAATTTATATTTGAGTCGGATTGCGAATTTCACATTTTTGTTGCCATTTTCAATACCTCTCATTGTGGGCGAGGTTACAATTAGCGCAATGTCCATTAGCATCCGTAAATAACATTGTCCATTATTTTAAATTTTGCGGGGAGGTTACAACACACAAAAAAAAAAAAAAAAACAAAAAAGTTGCATTTATATCCGCTCCTCAATTGTAGATACCCCTTACACAGCTGTGTGCAATGAATGAGTGCTGGCTGGTAATTAATTGCACTCCTTGGAGGGAAATGCCATAGGAAGTAGTCTTTAAAAAGTGAATGTTTTTCGTTAAAAGACAAAAGTTGCTTTAGAAAAAAGTAATAGTGGGGCTTTTGTTGTTGAACAAAATAAGTACAATGAACATACGTTATCAGATTTGCGCAATGCAGCTTCACACTACCTTTTGATTATAACACAATATACTATACATCGTCCCGAACCGTGACCAGAGTCGCGAGACGAGCAGAGCACGCCGCCGACGCCCGCTCAGTACAACCGTCCACCCGCTACTACTGTCGACCGACTACTACCTCTCCCGACTCGCGCTACAATATATATAACAACTGTTCCTGGCGACCCGGTGCGTGCCACTACTGTCGTCTGGCGCGGTCCAAGCGCCGACTAGCAACGATAAATAACTCTCTGGTCAGACAGAGATGCTGTCATGCCTCGCCATCGCTCTGGTAACGAATACATACGTGTTGCAGCGTGCGTACCACCGGAACACGCAGTGGCGGAGCCAAAGACTGTGTTGTCGAGGTCGAGTGCGAGCGGGAAGAGAGGCAGCGTCGGCACGGAGATGCAAGCGAGCGAGACGCACGGGGGCTGCGGCGTGGCGCGTTTGCGGTCGGCGCCTTTGGTGGCAACGGCCGGGACAAGCAGCGGTGTATGGTGTGGTGCGGGGCGGACAGGGGCGGCGGTGGACGGGGAGGAGGCGGCGCGACGACGGCATGGGGGCGAAAACGGGACGGGGGACGGCGGATGTTGAGAGGCGTCACGCGCGGACAGGACACAGGACACAGACACAGAGACACACAGATTGGAAAGGGAGGGTGCGCGGTAGTAGTTGGGAATGTGCGTACCGTGCGGGATGGGAGTGGGCGAGGAACACGGTCGTGGCCCCTGTTTGTGGGTGCGTGTGATGACGTCGGTGTGTTGTGGGAAGGGAAGGTGCTGTGGCGGCGGCGCGTAATGGGCGTAGGCCGAAAAGAGAAAGGAACGTGGGCAGTGTGTTGGCAAGCGTCGGTTCGACTGCGACGTTGATGGGCAGGGCAAGGTTAATGGTGGTAGGAGTAGGCGTGTGGGCGCAAAAAATCTGCCGCTGCAGGCGGTGCCGTAACCGCCATGGGGCGGGAAGGAGAGAGGGCCAAAGAAAGAAAGAAAGAAGAAAACAAAATAAAAAAAAAAAGGAGGGGGGGGGGGGCGAAAGGAAGGCAGGAAGGACAAGAGGCGAGGCGACGGCTTGCTTTGTGTATCGGTCGGTCTCTGGCTATGCTTCGTTTTCTGCAGCAGGGTCGGTGCGCGGCGTGGCTCGCGGCAGTGGGAACGCCTGGCGGCTGGACGGCCAGCAATGCGGTTGGATGGGCGGCCACAGCACCGCACCTGTGCCCGAGGAGGAGACGCTGGCGGCGGGCCCTGAGGTGAGGCCGGCTCGGCTCGGCTGGGGCTGTGGATGTGTAGGTGTGCGCCGCTGCTGCAACAACGAGTAAAACGCGAGAAGAAGGGATGGCGGTAGAGAGAAAAAAAAAAAAAAGGTCGTGTTGTGTTGATGCGCAGGCAGACGCGTACAGAGAGACGAGCCCGGTCTGCAGCAGGGTGTGGCCGTGCCGAGTGCAGAGCAGCGGCGGCTCGGTTCGGTTCGGTTCGGCCCGGCGGGCCGCGCTGTTGTCGCGGACGTGAGCGCCCCCTGGCGGGTGGCCGGAGGCGGCGCGGCGTGTTGGACGTGTGGCTGGTGGCAGTGCACAATTTGCGAGTGGCTGGCGGTGTGGCGTGGCGGTTGGCGCGTCGGGCGGCGGAGAGGGAGAGAGAGGAGAGGTATGTGTTGCGGGCGCCCTTTGCTGCGCTGCGTCGTTGCGTGTGCCGTACAGGGCGGGCGCTTGTCGACTGTGTGGGCGGTGTGGCGAATTGGCGTGAAACGGCTGCCGAGAGGTGTGTGGTAGCGAGCCGGTCGGTGTCAGTGCGAAGGGGAATGTGCGTGCGTTTGGCGGTTTCGGTGTGCTTTTTGCGGCGTGAGAGTGGGAATTAGTGGGGCCGGCTGTTGTGTTTGTTCCTTGTGTCTTGTGTCGTGTAGGTAGCTTGATGGCAACGTGGAAGGACGCCGGTTTCGTTTCGAGCCTTGCGTGTGGTTGTCGACGTTGACTGGTTGGCGTGTGCCGATGCACGTGCATGTGTGGGTCGCGAGTGCGTTTTTGGCTGGCTGTGTGTGTGTGTGTGTTTTGGGGGGGAAGGGGGAGGCGGTGGTGAAAGTGCAGTCGTTGCCACGGGCGTCGTCGGGTCGGGTGGGGCTGGGGCTGTGCGTCGTGGCGGAAAGGTGGTAGGTTGCGGGAAGCGAGCCCGTCGTTGACGGTGTCGCGTGAGTTGTGAATCGAGTGGGGCGCGGGGCGCGGGGCGCGGGACAGGAGCAGCGTGCCGCTGCGTCGTGGTCGTCAGCAGAGGCTGTGCGTGTGCTTGTCCTTTTTGTGGGCGGTTCGTGCGAGGCGTTTTTGTTTTGTGTTGCCCTAGTTGTTAGTTTATTTTGTTTGTGTTTGTTATTTTGAGACGACGACTGGTTGGTGGCGTGCGCGCGAAGTGGCGGTGTGCGCTTCCCGTGTCGTTTGTGTTGTTTTTTTTTTGTTTTTGTTTTTGTGTGTTTTTTTTTGCACTGGGCCCCGGGGGGTGGGTGGGTGCGTGCGTGTGTGTCGATTGCCGGCTGGCGAAAGGTGCGCCATCGGCGGGGTGGGTCGCCGGCACGAGTAGAGGCGGCGGCGTTGTTGCTGTTGTTGTGTGGTGTTTGTTTTGTTCGGCTGTGTCGGCGAGCTGTGTTGCGGTGCGTGTGAATGGTGGTGCAAAAGTGCTGGCGTTGGGGCTGCGACTGCGACGGCGGCGAGCCGCGGGCGCGCATGATAGTGATGTTGTGAACAGCGGCTGTGTACGGTAGTGGTGTTGTTGTAGCACGACGTGCATCCGGGCCGGCGCGGAAAGCGCAGTTGCGGGCGGTTGCCCTTCGGTGCCAGCCATGTCGCGTGCGCGGCGGGTTGCTGTGGTGTCGACACGTGGTGCTCTGGGTTGTTGTGTGGTGCCCTTTGGCCGGTGGGGGTGGTTCGCGTGCGTCTCGTTCGCGCTCGGTATCTGGTCGTGGTCGTGCTGCTCCCCCGTCTGTCGGCGGTTTTCGACGTCGTCTGTACGTTTTTGTCCGTTTGCGGCGGTGCCTGCCGACGTCGTCCCGTCGCGACCTTTCAACCGAAAGTGTGGCGCCCGAAGGTGAACGAACGTAACCCTGACCTCGGCGCTTTACGCTGAGCCGAGCGAACCGAACCGAACCTAACCTGTGGTGTGGTGAGGTGAGCTCAGCCTGTGAGCCCCAAACGTCTACGTAAGGTAAGCTGTCCGGCGGCTCACGCCTCACGTTTTGAACGCTTTTTTAACCTACGTTTGACGCTTCTTAACCTAGCACTGACCCCTTAACCTAACGTGTAACGTAACCTAACGTAACCTAACCTAACCTAACCTCTGACGCCTGACGTGTTTGAATGCTTAACCTAAGTTTGACGCTTAACCTAACCCAAGTCCCCTTAACCTAACCCACGTCCACCTAACCTAACCGAACCTAACCTAGACGTGTAAACGTAATGTGTAACGCGCAACGTGTAAGGTCGGCTGTCGTGTGTGCTGACGGCAGATTGGGTTGGTCTGTAGATTCGGATTGCGGTTTGCCTCGGTCGAGGGGTTGGGTCGGAAGCGGCGAGGGGCGGCGGCGCCTGTTGCGCAGGCGGCGTCCGTTTGCGGCGGGCAATTGTTGAGAAACGGCTGTGAATGTTGGCGGGCGAGAGGAGGAGGACGGCGCGCGATGTGGCCCGACGGCTGCGGGCCGATCGGGAAACGGCGGGAGGGCGACGGAAGGCGATGGGGCGGCGGAGGCGCGTTTGCACGGCCGTCATCGCCGCACGCCTCGGCTTGTGTGGCTGTGGCGCCGGCCGCGCTGGCCGGGCTGCCGCGGCGACGGTGTGGGAGTTTTGCCGAAGGTTTGGCCATTGTGGCGGGTCGTCGGCTGGGGCTGTGGGGGCGGCATTTGGGCGGGGGCGGCGATTCTCGGCGGGCCGACCCAGGCTGTAGCGCGCGGTAGCTGCAGTTTGGCCGTGGTTTGCGGCGCTGCCGTGGCGACTGGTTGGCGACTGTGGTGTGGCTGTGTGTAGCCCCATCCTCGGTGGTTTGAAAGGCGCGGGCGGTTGTGGCGCAGCTTTGGGGCTGCTCCGCACAGGCTGTCGGACGTTGGGCGGTAGCAAGCGCCCATCCGCCAGTCGTTATGTCCCAAGAAGAGGAGAGCAACACAGGATTTACCTGACGGCATTGCCTGCATTCGTCAGAGGAGAAAGGGTGTGTTGAACTTCTTTATTTGTTGTATGGCATCGGGGTATGCGGGATCATAAAAAGAAAATCATAGGGACGGAGCTGCAAGCAGCGTCCGCTGGGTGCACTCCCGAGTCTCAGCGGTCGAGGAGTGCAACAGGCCGCTGATAGCGGTCACGAACATCTTGAGGTGCGCCAACGTCTCGAATGAGGGGATTGGCAGAGGCGCGCGACCGTCGGTAAAAACGGCCGGCATTCTGCTGGATGCGGGGCATCACTTCCAGTTCATCAGCTGCATGGTGGAGGTATTGATGCGGAAACTGCGGGTGTACATGGAAGACCCGCCGGAGGATCTTATTCTGTTGCGCCTGAAGACGCTGAATATGCGTGGGAGCCGCATTGCCCCAGGCCTCACACGCGTAGTCCACAATTGGTCGTATAAATAAGCGGAAGATGAGGAGGCCATTCCGGATGGAGAGTTCAGACCCTTCATTAAGGAACGGGTACAGCGCACCCATCCGCTGGTGGACTTTGGCACGCACGGCGTCGATGTGTGGCTTCCACAGTAGGCGATCGTCCATGATAACGCCCAGGTACCGGACGGTCTTCTGCCAGGGGAGGGCGGTCCCATAGAGTCGAAGTGGCGGGGCCGGCATCGTCGTCTTCCTCGTAAAGACGATGGCCTGCGTCTTCAGGGGGTTGAACCGGATGCGCCAGCGAGCTGCCCAGATCTCGAGGTCGTCGCATGCCTGCTGCAACCGGGAATGCATGGCGGCATGCCACCGGCTCCTGGTGTAGAGCATCGTATCGTCGGCGTAGACGGCTTTCTCCACTCGGGGCGACGTCGGAAGGTCCGAGGTAAATATAGTATAAAGGACGGGGCCCAGGACGGAGCCCTGCGGCATCCCGGCGACGATAGGTCTGGCAGTGGAGAGAGCCGCGTCAACGCGGACAGCAAAAGTACGGTGCTGCAGGTACGACGCAATGAGGCGCACGTACGCTCGGGGAATGCCAAGGTGGTCCATCTTCCAGAGAAGTCCAGCATGCCAAACACTGTCAAAGGCCTTCGTGACATCTAGAAGAACCGCTCCACAGTACTCCCGGTTGTTGAAGGCGCGAGTGATGTACTCCACAACACGTACAATCTGCTGGGTCGTGGAGTGGCCGCTGCGGAATCCAAACTGTTCCGGGGGGAGGATTTCCCGAATATCCAGGATGGTCCGGAGTCGCTGAAGAAGAAGCCGCTCAAACAGCTTGCTGATGTGCGGAAGCAAACTTATAGGCCGGTAGGATTTTGGGTCCTTCCGATCCTTGCCCGGCTTAGGAACAGCAATAACGATGGAGTGCTTCCACGCTGCAGGGTAGGTGCGAGTCCGCAGAACCCAATTGAAGATGGCAGTGAGATGAACCACAGCCAGGAGCGGCAGGTTCTTCAGGACCCGGCCGGTAACGTCGTCAACACCTGGAGCCTTGGACGCCGGGAGAGCCTTGATGCTTGCACGGACTTCGGCCACTGAAATAGGTGGTATGTCGTCACGGTCCTCCTCCCCGTCCCCGTGGAGGAAGGTCTGCACCGCTGCGTCAACCTGGTCGACGTGTAGCTGGTCCACATCTTCTTGAAGGGGGGTAAAATTCTCCTGAAAGATGTCCGCAAGGAGATTCGCCTTATCCTCATGTAGATAGGCCGTCCCAGTCGGTGTTGCAAGAGGGGGCATCCGTGTCCTGCGCTTCGTAAAAAAGCGGACCGCATTCCAGTGCATGGGGTCAGGGGTGAACGCCTGCAGTTTCTCAGCCCAGCGTCGATTCTTATGCTGGACAATTGCGGCCTTGATGTCACGGCGCAGGCTGTTGATGTGGCGCTTCAGCTGTGGGTCCCTGGTCACACGCCATTCCTTGCAGAGGCGATTACGTGTGCGGATGTCCTGGAGGATTTCCGCTGGGAGAGCGGAAGATGCGACTGTGCTGGTGCGCGGGCGGGGCGTCGCTCCCACCAGAGCTGCTGTGAGTGTATCAGCAAACTGGGCTGCAGAGGCCTCGTGAACTCCGACGCCATCCACCTGTCGCTGCAGGGCTGCAGTAACTCGACGCTGAAAGCACGGCCAGTCCGTGCGGTTGAGATTGAGGCGGCCTGTACTCTGCACCGGGGCGACGTCCAGTTGAAAGAGAACTGGCAGGTGGTCGGAGTTCAGGGCGTGGAGAACGTCAGCAGTCAGGAACTGATTAAGTCCCCGAGTAATAGCGATGTCAAGTACGTCAGGCCTCCCTCTGCTTGGATAACACGTTGGCTCCACGGGACCACAGACATACGCATTCACCTCTTCAGTGGCCTGGAGTAGAAGGCGCCCATTACGATTAGTGACCAATGAATTCCAGGCCGCATGGTTGCAATTGAGGTCACCTGCGATGAAATATTTGCCTGGAGTCCGTAGAAGGAGACGGGCATCATCGATGAGGAGCTGGCGGCGAGGGCTCCGGTAGACAGCCATAAACGTGACTGGTCCAGTGGCTGTTTCAACCTGGACAGCAGTGACTTCTATAGACCCGATGGCAGGCGGTTGAATGTCACAATGCGGGATGGAGGAGCGGATGAAGATCGCCGTGCCACCCCCCTGCGTCGGTCTGTCGGTCCGAAAGCATCGGTAATTTGCGATGTTGGAGCGGATGCCTGGTTTGAGAAACGTCTCATTCACCAGGCATATGTCCACGTCATGTTCAAACAAGAACTGCCGGAGCTCCTCAAGGTCGTAGGTGAGGTTGGCGGCGTTATAAGCCACGATGCGGAAATCATCCAAGCGGCGGCGTCTAGGCATGCTGGGCTACGGAAGTGTCTGCAGTAGGAGCCTGAAGGCTGCGTGAGATCGTCGCCTCCACCGTGGCGGCGATGGTTGCAGGCAGGTTGACGATGGCATGGGTCAACTCGGTCACCATCGTGGTCAGATGCTGCAGCAGCTGGAAAACGTCATGGAGCCCAACAGTAGGCACCGCAGTGGGTGAAGGAGAAGCTGGCTGGCGGTCCTGGCGCGGAAGAGGCGGCGGGACGCTTGGCACCTCGGCAGCTGCAGTAGCCCGTGGCTGGGAGACGCCCTTCAGGGCATCGGCCACTGTGATACCGGGCTGGATCCTCGCGGACCGGCGTTCCATGAGGGAGGGCCACGTACGGTTGTCATTGGCCGGCCGTGTGGGCGGCGGTTGGCGCCGCCGGCGGGTATCAGCACGTCGGGAAGGCGGGACGGGAGGAAGACCCCGCTGCCGACGGCTAGCCTCCTTATGCTTCGCGCAGGAACGAAAATTGGCAGGATGACTGCCTCCACACAGGCCACAGACGGGCGGCTCTTCCTTGCTTCGTGGACAAAGGCGGCTGTCGTGGCCAGCACCACACTTGACGCACATAGGCGGCATAGTGCAGTGACGGGCCACGTGGTTGAACCCTTGGCACCGGAAGCATTGGACCGGGCCACGGGACTTCCGCAGACGTTCCACGGTGACGGAGAGGTCGTAAATCCTGGTTAGCTGGAATATTTCCCGATGCCGAGGAGTGTCCTGCAGGACGACGACGCGGTGGCCAGTAAGCTGATTGGTCCCGGGCATACGATGGTAATCCACCACCGTCGCGACGAAGCCGAGGTCCTCCAGTTCTTCCTTCAGTTCGTCATGGGTGAGAGACGCCGGAATGTGCTTCAACAGCGCCTTCAGAGTCGGCGGACGGACCGCTGGATAGGTATACATGGGGATACCCTCTCGCCCAACCATATCCATTACAGTCACATAATCCTCAGTACAGGAGAGGCTGAGTTTGAGGGTATCACCCCCCGTCTGCTTGGCAGTAAATGACTGCTTACAATGTTCCTTTAACCACGTGTGCAGTTGCTTGTAGGAATTCTTAAACTGCAACACAATGGGCGGCACCTTCCGCTGCAGCTGAGGTTGGGACGGTTGCTGCTGCGCCCCCTGCTGTTGCTGCTGCTGCTGGGGCGGTGGAACGCCGTCCGCGCCGTCTTGAATGACGTCGTAGCGGTTAGACGTTGGCACCGCGTCCGTGTCAGGCCGCCGCTGCGGCTGCTTCGAGACCTTCTTCTTTGGTGGCTTCCGGAAACCGTCATCTGCTTCGGTGGCGGCGTCGCCGGTGCGCTTACGACTATGCTGCTGGTGGCCGTCGTCATCGTCGCCTGAAGAATCAGGAGTGCAATCCATACCGATATCCAAAGTCCTTGCACAGGTCGTCAACAGATCGTTCTCACGGAGGCGTTGCCTGGTCATCATAGGTGGGGGGCCGGATGAGGCCGCCGACGAAGTATTCTCCGCCGGACGGCGATCCGCCACACCCTCAGCCGGAGTAGCGTCCGTAGACATAACGAGCTCTCGCGCGACACGTCCGCTCTCGCCGAAAGACTAACTCCGAATGGGTAGCAAGCGCGGGAGGCGCGGCGCGGCGGCGCGCAGAGTGGCGGCCGCTCTCTCGGCCGTCCGCGCCCGCCCGCGACACTGGCTGGGCCCTTGTGATTCTCTGCTCTGCTCTGCCGTGCTGTGCTGTGCTTGCGTGCCTGCCGTCCCGCTCGCTCTCGCTCTCGCTCTCGCTGTGTGTTACGCGCGTCGTCGAAATGGCAGATCAGGCGGCTACGAACGAGACTGCTGCGGCACCCGCCGCCACCGGCACTACGAAGAAGGCCAAGTCTGCGTCGTCTGCGAAGAAGCCGCGCGCCAAGCCTGCGCACCCGCGCACCTCTGAGATGGTGACGGCCGCCATCAAGAGTCTGAAGGAGCGCGGCGGGTCGTCGCTGCAGGCGATCAAGAAGTACATAGCCGCGCACTACAAGCTGGACGCGGAGAAGCTGGCGCCGTTTATCAAGAAGTACCTCAAGTCGGCCGTCGTGGCGGGCGAGCTGGTGCAGACGAAGGGGAAGGGCGCGTCCGGCTCGTTCAAGCTTGCCGGCGCCGGCGGCGGGGGGGCGGCCGAGGGCGGCAAGGCTCGTGCTGGCGGTGCCAAGAAGAAGCGCGCCGCTCCGGCCAGCAAGGAGAAGAAGGGCGCCCGTGCGGCCGGCGCAAAGAAGGCTGGTGGCGTGAAGGCGGCGACCGGTCGGAAGGCGGGCGCCGCCAAGAAGGCGTCTGCGGCGTCGGCCGCTCCCGCGGGTGCGAAGAAGGCGGCTGCGGCCAAGCCGGCCAAGGCCAAGTCGCCGTCGAAGGCGAAGAAGGCCGCCAAGGTTCCGACGAAGAAGCCGAAGGCGCCGCGCCCGAAGAAGGCGACGACGCCGTCTAAGGCGAAGGCTTCGCCCAAGAAGAAGAAGTAGAGTAGAGTAGAGGAGAAAGAGATGGGAAAGGAAGGGTTTGGCGCTTGACCCCGTCGTCCCCACCCCCCGTCGTCGTCTAGTGGCGCGCAAGAGACGCGCGGCCCAAAACGGCCCTTCTCAGGGCCATCAAAGCACGTCGGGGAAGGTTTTGATTGTCGTGTTGCGTTTGGTGTGGGTGTCTGTCTGTATGCCCGTGGGGATGCTGTTTGCGTGCCGTGGTGGTTTGATTGCGGGGGTCGGTGGCGGGTGTGGGCGGCGGTAGCGGTAAGCGGTGTTGTTGTTGTCGTGGTTGATTGTCGCCGTGTTTGTGGCGGCGGCCGACGGTTGGTTTTCTGTCACGTTGTTTTGTTTGAATACGTTGGTTGGCTTGCCTGCGTTCGTTCTTCTCGGATGTGTGTCTTGTCTAGTCGTGTCTGGTCTTTGTTTTGTTTCTTTGTGTGTGTTATGTTTTGCAACGGGGGGCACGTTGAGATGTGGAAGGAGTCGGCGGGGATTTCGGTGGCGTGTAGAGCGAGCGAGCGCGCCTGCCTGGCCGTTGGCCGTCGGAGTGGAGTGCGGGTTTTTTTTGTTTTCGAAACGAAAGCGGCGGCCGGCCAGCCACCCGTGCGGTGTGACGTCGGCCGTTGGGTATTGTGCGCTTTGAGCGCCGGGGAGGGATGATGTGTGATTGTTGCGCGCTGCTAGCAGGCAGGCAGAGTGAGCGGGTGTGTGTGGCGGACGGACGGGAAGTGGTGGTTTTTGTTTTTGGGTTGCGGGGCGAGAGGCAGGCGACCGACAAAGTTTGCTCGCGACGGAGAGATGTTAGTGGCCCTGAAAAGGGCCGTTTTTGTTTGTGCGGTGCGGTGCCGCGGCGCGGTTTAGGCGCGCTCGCCGCGGATGCGGCGCGCGAGCTGGATGTCCTTGGGCATGATGGTGACGCGCTTGGCGTGGATTGCGCACAGGTTGGTGTCTTCGAAGAGGCCGACGAGGTAGGCCTCGCTGGCCTCCTGCAGGGCCATGACTGCGGAGCTCTGGAAGCGCAGGTCGGTCTTGAAGTCCTGGGCGATCTCGCGCACTAGGCGCTGGAATGGCAGCTTGCGGATGAGCAGCTCTGTGCTCTTCTGGTAGCGCCTGATTTCTCGCAGGGCGACGGTGCCCGGCCTGTAGCGGTGGGGCTTCTTGACGCCTCCGGTGGCGGGCGCGCTCTTCCTCGCCGCCTTGGTGGCGAGCTGTTTGCGCGGCGCCTTTCCGCCGGTGGACTTGCGGGCCGTTTGCTTTGTGCGGGCCATGGCGGTAGCGTTGGCGGTAGCGGAGCGGCGTGCGTGGAGGTTAGGTGCGGCGCGGCGTCCGGTGCTGCCTTGACAACGGGCCCGCGCGCCTCCGTGCTGCGCTTATATGCCCTCGGTTGCGCGTGGTGGGGGGAGGGCGGGCCAGAGTCTATATAGGGGGGCGGCGGGCGCGCTGGGCGCAGACCGTAGCCGACTCGCCAGCCGCTGCAGCTGCTGTTTGTGCACGTTTTGCTTTGCCCGAGGAAGGAAGGATGACAGGCCGCGGCAAGGGAGGAAAGGGGCTCGGCAAGGGTGGCGCCAAGCGGCACCGCAAGGTGTTGCGCGACAACATCCAGGGCATCACGAAGCCCGCCATCCGCCGCCTGGCTCGCAGGGGCGGCGTGAAGCGCATCTCTGGTCTGATCTACGAGGAGACCCGCGGGGTGCTGAAGGTGTTCCTGGAGAACGTGATCCGCGACGCGGTGACGTACACTGAGCACGCCAAGCGCAAGACTGTGACGGCCATGGACGTGGTGTACGCCCTGAAGAGGCAGGGGCGCACCCTGTACGGTTTCGGCGGTTAGGCTGCGTCGCAGCGGGCGCTGGCCTTCCCGCGGCCGTGCTTGTGGGTGGGAGAGACTAGAAAACGGCCCTTTTCAGGGCCACCACACTGTTCGGAAGTTGAAAAGTGCGAAAGAGTCTGTGTTGTTGTTGTTGTTGTTGCTGCGTGTGTGTGCGCTGTGTTGTTCGTTTGTTTGTTTGTTTGTTTGTTTGTTTGTTTCTTTCTTTCTTTCCGTTTGAGCGACGTGATGTGGCTGGGAGGGGAGAAGGAAAGGAAACGTGTCATGTGGCTGGCTGTGTGTGGAGCTGCTTCGTTTGTGTTTGTTATTGTGTGTCTTTGTATCGATCGCGACGGAGATGGCGGGCTGTGTGTTGTTGTGCGAGAGAGGCGGTAATTATTTGCTTGCGTGGTTTGGCTCTGTGTGTTTGCGGCGGCGTTGGGGTTTCCGAGGCAAGGCGTGTGGGCATAGGCGGCCGGATCAGCTGTTTCGTTCGTGTCGACGGCCGTTGCGCGCGGGAGTGGAGGGCGGTGTGTCGACACGCCTCCCTTTAACAATGGTCATTATTGCTGCCGTTGTCGTTTGGAAGGCGACTCTGCGACCGTGCAAAATGTGTGTGTGTGTGTGTGTGTGTGTGTGTGTGTGTGTGTGTGTGTGTGCGGGCTGTGTGGACGACAAGATGGCGGACGTGCGCCGGCGGCGGCTGTGCTGTGAAAGTGCAAAGTTGAAACAAAACAAGGTGCGGCGAGGACGACTGAAATTTTGCTTTGGACGTAGGTTTGTGTGGTGGCCCTGAAAAGGGCCGATTGTTGTGGGCCGGGCCGAGCCGAGCCGGCAAAGCGCGTTGCGTGCAGGGGAGCACGCGGCGCTGCGATTGCCTGGCCTCCTTTAGGCCTTCTTCTCGGTCTTCTTTGGCAGCAGGACGGCCTGGATGTTGGGTAGGACACCACCCTGTGCGATGGTGACGCCCGACAGGAGCTTGTTGAGCTCCTCGTCGTTGCGGATGGCAAGCTGCAGGTGGCGCGGGATGATGCGCGTCTTCTTGTTGTCGCGGGCCGCGTTTCCGGCCAGCTCGAGCACCTCAGCCGCGAGGTACTCCATGACGGCGGCGAGGTAGACGGGCGCCCCGGCGCCGACGCGCTCTGCGTAGTTTCCCTTGCGCAGGAGGCGGTGGATTCTGCCGACCGGGAACTGGAGCCCAGCCCTGCTTGAGCGGGACTTTGACTTGCCCTTGACTTTGCCTCCCTTTCCGCGTCCGGACATGGCGATGGGCTAGCGACGGTGCACACGAGAAGGAAACGAAAACGACCGGTGCGAGCGGCAGCGAGTCGAGCAGCGGAGTGCGTGCCGGCGCAGCCGCCGCCTACTGCATTTGAGCTTCCTCACTTTTAAGGAGAGCGTATGTAATGGAGGGTGTTGTCCTTCGGGACATTTCCTCCTCTGTGCTGTGTGGGTAGATGGTCGATGTAGTTTGGTATGTCTTTTTTTGGTGCAGTGTGTTTTGTGATTCAGTGCTGCCTTTTAGGCTGATTTAATTTATTGTCATAGTCATAGGTCGTCTGTGTCTGTCCAGTGATGTGTCGTATTGTCCCAGGTTTTTGATGAGTCTGTTGTCTGATCTGGCCGAGTTCTCGTAGAAGCTTTCGGCCAGTTCTTTGAAACGCTCATGGAGCGTTGGAATTCCCGCTGCTTCGTGTAGGTCAGCAGTGGGGAAGCGGAAGGGAAGGTGTAACGCCCTTTTGAGTGCACGGTTTTGCACTGACTGGAGTTTGCGGAGGTGCCAGTGCGCCGCATACCCCCAGACTGGGCAAGCGTACTCCATTATCGGTCGTATTAACGAGCAGTATGTTCTAACTCCTATGTCAGCCGCTAGGGTGCTGTGGGTGTTTAGGATAGGATACAACATCTGCATCCTACCACTAGCTTTCCGGCGCAAGTCCTCGATGTGAGCCCTCCAGGTGAGCCTGGTGTCAAGAGTGACTCCAAGGTACCTGGCGGTACGTCGCCATGGAAGTTCTTGGCCGTTCAGCTTGAGCAGTAGCGGCTGACGTGCGGGAGCCCGCTTGCCCAGTTTCCGGGTGATCATAATGGCTTGGGTTTTTGTTTCATTGAGAGTGATGCGCCACTTTTTAGCCCAGCGGCCGGTCTCGTCCAGCGCAGTTTGCAATCTTCGCGTAACCCTGTCTCTGTTCGGGTTACGCGTGAAGAACGCTGTGTCGTCGGCGTACTGGGCAGTGTGCACCAGCGGTACGGTCGGGAGGTCGGCAGTGTACAGGTTGTACAGTACCGGGCCCAGTACCGACCCCTGGGGCACGCCTGCCCTGATGCGCCGCTTTGTGGAGAGCGACGACTCGATCCTAACGGAGAAAGTCCTTTTGGAGAGATAGCTCGCGAGTAGCTTCACTATCGGACCTGGGAAGCCTTGGGAGTATAGCTTGTAGAGAAGCCCGGTGTGCCAGACAGAGTCAAAGGCAGCGGCTACGTCAAGTAGCACTACCCCGCAGTAACTTTTGCGATTGAAGCTTTCGGTAGCTGCTTCGACGACCCTCATTAGTTGCTGGGGCGCGGAGTGTTCCTGCCGGAAACCGAACTGAAAGTCAGGCAGGATTTGTTGTACGCTGACGTGGTCGAGAATGGGAATGAGTAGCAGGCGTTCGTAAATTTTGCTAAGGGTTGGCAAAAGGCTGATAGGTCGGTGGTTCTGCGGGATAACCGGGTCTTTACCGGGTTTCGCGATCGCGACGACTTCTGCGTGTTTCCAGCACCTTGGAAACTTGCGGGAACGCGTGATCTCATTGAAGATATTAGCGATGTGGGCTACGGCAGGGGGTGGGAGGTGTTTCACTACTACGTTGTTGAGCTGGTCGTGGCCTGGGGCTCTTTTGTTGGGTAGGGACCTGATCACTCTGTTCACGTCGTCGGGTGTGAAGAGCGGTGTGTTTTCTTCGTCGTCGTCGGCATCGTCCGCCGCGAGGAATGTGGCGAGCTGACGTCGAACGACGGCTTCATGGTCCCTGTCCTGCGCCTCTGCGGGGCGGAACTGTTTTTCAAAGGCATCTGCCAGGGCATTTGCCTTATCTGCGGTGCTAAAGACAAGTCCGCGCTCGCCGTGCAGAGGTGGCAGTCTGGCGCGTCTTTTGGTGATCTGCTTGGTCGCCTGCCAGAGGCTGTTGTCGTCCACGCGGAGAGCCGAGAGCCGGTCCGACCATTGCTGGTTGCGGTGCTCAGTGAGCGCGACCTTCAGCTCTCTTTGTAGGCGGTTCAGTAGCCTCCTAGTTACGGGGTTCCTTGTGAGCTTCCACTCTTTGGCGATCCTGTTTTTGTTTCTAATTTGGGCAAGCAGGTGCGGCGGGAGTTGCTTAACAGGGGGAGGGCCGTCCGGTGGCTGTGGTGTGGCCTCCTTTGCTGCTTGCAGGATCGTGCTGGTGAAATCCTTGAGCGCTTGTTCTGCAGAGTCTGCAGTGGGAGGCGGGGCCTGGGCAATTGCTGAAGTTACGTCAACTTTGAATTGCTCCCAGTTTGTGCGCTTGTATGAGGTGTGTTGCTGCTGGAGAGGTACCCAGTCTCCTATGTCGACCTCGAGAATCACGGGATTGTGATCGGAAGACATTCGGTTAACCGATTGCGCGGTCACAAATCCCGTGATTCTTTTAGTGAGTGCTATGTCGAGGACGTCCGCCCTCCCCCCGTTTCTGGGGAAGTGGGTGGGCTCCTCTGGACCCCATATGTGAAAGTGGTGGGTGCGCGCGAGACGTTGCAGTTGACGACCAGCTCTGTTTGAGTTTCGCGAGTGCCAGTCTGCGTGTTTGGCGTTAAGGTCACCGCCAATGAAGAGTTTTCCTCTGATTTGGCCTAGGGCTGCTATGTCGTCCTCTTCCAGGGTGTAGGAGGGAGGGCGATATGCTGCAACGACAGTGAGGGGCCCTGTGGCAGTGGCAATCTCTATTGCCGCTGTTTCTATTTGCCTAGTTGCTGGTGGGTGGACCTGATGATGGGGGATTCCGCGTTTGACGTATGTTGCTACCCAGCCTCCAGCGGTGGGCCGGTCTGTCCTGTAGCAGTTGTAGTTGGGTACCGACACCCTTACACCCGGTTTTAGGTGTGTCTCGGCCACCATACATACGTCTATGTTTTCATCGCGTAGGAACTCGCGGAACTCGTTGTTTTGTCCGACGATACCGTTTGCGTTGAAGACGCACATTCTGAGTCCTTGGATGTGGGGTCGTCTATCCATCACTTGGGGGAGGATTTCTCTGCTGTAGTCGCATTGTTATGCGACCCTTGGAGCACCAAATTGATGGCGGTTAGAATTTGGGCGTTCTGTTGCCTGATTTCGTGAAGCAGTTGCGTTAGGAGGCCTAACGTTTGCTCCACAACTCCTGACGGCCGTAGGGCATTTGCACTCTCTTCAGAAGTGCTGGGCTGAGGGCCTTGTGACGAGCACTCAGCTGCCGCTACTGGCTGCAGACTGGACTTACGAGTTTGAGGGGAGGAGGCTTCCCTGGACGTTTCTCCGTTAGCGGGGATCGGCTGCTGGGCTAAGTGTATTGTGGGAGTCGTTTGTTGACTCCTGTCGGTACCTGCCACTGTCGCGTAGCTTGCGCTACCTCGCGGTCTCGAACGGGTAGTTGTTGGTCGCGTATGTGGATTGGCCGGCGCTCTCGAGTGCGTAGGTGGATTGGCCGGCGCTCTCGAGTTCGTAGGACCGCCGCCACGGCTGGTTTTCTGTGAGGCGGGGGGCTTGGTGCCTTGTGCGCGTAGGCGGTACTCTTTTTGTACACGGCAGCCTTGGTAGAAGGCGCCGTGTCCAGATTCGCCGCATAGGGCGCACTTGCTTTTCGGATCGCCTCTCTCTAAGGAGCACTCGGATGTGGGGTGCCCTTCTGCGCATTTCATGCACCGAGTTGGCATGTCGCAGTGCTTGGCAACGTGCCCTAATCCTTGGCAGTTGTAGCACTGCACGTTGCCACTTTTCCTGCGTAGTGGTTCGACTGTGACAGGCACTGACAGGACGTGTGTAATGTGTTTCTGCCTGTTTTGAGGGGTGTCAGGTAAATTGGTTTGATACAGTGGCCATTTGTTACCACTGTATACTTCCCTCATGTGGGTGACGCTATTAACTTCGAAGCCCTGCCTCTGCAGGTCCTTCTTAATAGCGTCAGTGCCAACTTTGCGGGGTAAGTCCCTTATTACCAGCTTCATCAGTCGCTGCTTGGCTGTGGGGAAGGTGTAATGGGGGACTTTATGTTCAGAGAGCAGGGCCTTCACAGCAGTGTAATCGTCCAGCTCTCTGAACATGAGTTTGATTTTGTCCCCTCCGGCGGACTTAGCAGTAAACTGCTTCTCGCCTAAGCAGTTACTGACGAGGGAGTGAAGCTCCTCGTAGTTGTTGCTGAATTCGGCGATTATGGGGGGGAGTCTGTGTCTTTGTGTGTGTGTGGGTTGTGGCGCATCACCACTCGCGGTCGCGGGTACCGCTTCGTCCTCGTCAGACAGCGGCAGGAACTTATTGCTTGTGGAAGCAATGCCTCTCGCCTGCTGAGTGACGGGTAAGCGGGCGGTTTTCCGCGCTTTCTGAAAACCATCGCCATCGGTGCCTGATGTTTGGGGCTCGGTAGTGTCTGCGGAGGTGGTCGCGCGGGATTCGTCGATGACGAGGGGGCAGTCTGACTCGTCTCCGCTCCCTGAGGGGGAGGGTGTACGTGCCTTGGTGGTGGGCGGTGGAATTGATGACGCTTTTTTGGTTTGTTTGCGCCTGACAGTGGTTTTGTGCTTTCTGGCACTTTTTACCACGTCTTTGATGCGCTTGGGTGCGGCAGATGGGTGTTGGGACGTGGTTTGATCAGGAGGAGAGGGTTTAGGAGCGGGAGCGGTCTTTTTGGGTAGGGCTATGGGTTTTGGTTTAGGGAGGATACTGACCGGTAGGTGTTTCCTTTGCGCAGCGGTGAGGTGCTGCGCCAGCGCTTGTGCCTGCCCTGTGCTGATCATCAGGGTGGCCATAGACATCCTACCGCTGGTGGGTGGAAGAGAAGAACTTCTTTTTGTTGTATATTCCCCGTTTGCATGTCGCACGCAAGTAAGGGAAGCAAAGTCGATGGCTGCCGTGGGACTACCAGTCGCCGCCTTTGTTGCCGTCACCGTTAGGTTTCCGGCGGCAGAACTTGGTCCTATCTCGCTAACAGGCGCGGGACACTGGCCAGAGGCCAGGCCCTGACCTGTGAATGCCCTAACGCTCGGGGGAGCAGAGCTATTCTCTGCGGCAGCTGAAGCGCTCGAGCCAACCGGAAAAGCGACCGGCGGAAACGAAGAGACGGCGTCGTTGCCACCAGCAGCAGGCTGCTGGGGCCCCAAGGCGCCACTGCAACTTGGCATCGCAATCGAAGAATCGCTCGACATCGGCAATCTGCTGTGAGTGCTCGTTTACGCCTTAATAAAGGCGCATCCGAAAGACACCCCTGGTTTGTCACCCGTACAAGCGGGGGCCTATGGCTTCGCGTAACAGACTGACGCGCAGCCGGGGTGGGGGTGCTTTATGGGCTCGGGTGCGGCGGCCGGTTGCGCGCGCGCCCCATTGGTCGGCGGCCGCAACAGGGCGAGCTGGTAAAGGTGCGGCGGCGGCTGGCGGCGGGTGCCACTGTGTGGGGAGACGCTGACTAGAGCGGAGCGCTTGCTACTGGTGTTGCTGCTGCCGCCGTACGTTGGTTCGAGATGCCGCCCAAGACTAGCGGGAAGGCCGCCAAGAAGGCTGGCAAGGCGCAGAAGAACATTTCGAAGGGCGACAAGAAGAAGAAGCGCAAGAGGAAGGAGAGCTATGCCATCTACATCTACAAGGTGCTGAAGCAGGTGCACCCTGACACGGGCATCTCGTCGAAGGCGATGAGCATCATGAACAGCTTCGTGAACGACATTTTCGAGCGCATTGCGGCCGAGGCTTCTCGCCTGGCGCACTACAACAAGCGCTCGACCATCACGTCCCGCGAGATCCAGACCGCTGTGCGGCTGTTGCTGCCTGGCGAGCTGGCCAAGCACGCCGTGAGCGAGGGCACGAAGGCGGTGACCAAGTACACGAGCTCCAAGTAAGGAGGTGGCTCTGGAACGGAAGGAAGGATGGAGAGAGAATGCTCCTCCGTTGCGAGAGCGGCAAAACGGCCCTTTTCAGGGCCACCAACTTGCCTTTTGCGGGAAGGGCGGAATTGTTGTTGTTGTTTGTGTGGACGGCTGTGATGTATGTGTGCATTTTGATTGTGGGTGGGGGGGCGCGTCAAAGCGTGTTGCGCGGGGTACGGCCACGAGGTTGGTCGCCGTGGCGTGGAATGGTGGCACGCCTCGTTGGCGTGGTTTTTGACCCATTTGGTGTTGTTGGTGTGTGTGTTACCTGTCTGCGAGGGGGGACAGTGCGATCGCCGACTTTTGTGTCACCGTAACGACGGCCGTTTGCGGGTTTGTTTTTTGCACATCATACATGGCGAGGGTGAAATGTGAAATGTTGTTTTTTTTTGTGGTTTTTGTTTGCCGCCCACTATTCCCTTTGCTGTACGCCGAGTTTGACAATGGTGCGACGTAACTGCAGCGTGGAGGTGTGTGAGTGACGTTGAAATGAACGTGCCATGAAGACGCATTGTTGTTGCATTGTACTGTACGTGTACGGCGACACGCACGATGATGTACCATTCGACTCTGATTTTTGATAGCCGTGTCTGACTGATTGCGTACGACGCACGCACACCGATGTCGTCATTCAAGATGCACGCGTGTCCAGTGCAGTACAGTAAGCGCGACGCTAGACGACGGCGGCGGCGGCGGCGGCCGTTTTTGGCGAATGTCTGTACACGTGTTTGTCTGTGTCCATCCGGTATGTATTTGTTTGTTTGAAAGTGTTTTGTGTGTCGGTGACGTGGTCCGATCCGTCGCCCCCCTGAGTAACTGTCGATCGGCGCGATAGACCGGCGTCACGCAACTGAACCGAAGTCGTGGGCACACCCGTCATACTGTTGTACACCGTCGCGCTGAGAACGGTAACGACAGGTTGACTTTGATCGGTCGAATGTCTGGGCAGAACGTGAGGAAGGAGGCAAGAGTGCAGGAGGAAAGGACAGAGGGGGGGGGGGGCAAAAGAGAGAGGAAGGGAAAAAGGGGAGAAACGCATTCGTAGAGCAACGGAACGTTCCCGTGTCGGAGGCGTATTGGAGCCGCACTGAAATGCGTTTAACGGCGGCGCGGCTGCAAGTGTCTGCCGTGGTGAACGTTACCTTTGACGGCTGCATTGGCCTTTGCTTTTTGCTTTTGCTTTCGCTTTCGCTTTCCCGGTTGTACGTAACGTTTGTTGGTATGGTTGGTTCTGAGGAAGAGTGTGTGACAGTGCCGTGCCGTCCATGTTCGTGTGCCCTCCCATTGTGTGTATGCTATTGTCTGTGTACTTGAATGATGTATGTAGGTGTTAGTGGACGTGTTTTACCAGTGGGGGGAAATGGATCGTCGATAGTTGGCGTCACTCTGTCACGGTCGAGATGACGCACCCTCCGTACAGAAAGGTGTCGGGAAAGTGTGTGTGTGTGTGTGTGTGTGTGTGTGTGTGTGTGTGTGTGTGTGTGTGTGCGTGCGTGCGTCCGTGAATTGGCAGTGTTTGGAGGTGGGCGTGCCCTGCATGTGGCCCGGAAGGCTGTTCGTTTGGCGGTAGTGTTGTGTGGACAGGGGAGGGGCATGCGTAACGCTGCTGGCATGGCATTTCGGGAGATGGGAGGGGGCAAACGAGGAAACGAGGAGCGGCGGCCAAAGACGGGACGGGGAGGGGCGCGGTGTGGGTGGCTTGCGCCTGTGCTCGGCGTTGTGGTTTGTGCAAAAGAGGAGGAGAAAAACAATGAGTTGCCAGGGAGGGGAGCGGTGTTGTGTTGTGGTTGTCGTGGTGTAGCCGCAGACGCGGCTGTCAGTGAACGTGGCGAGACGGACGGATGCGCGGAGGGGCGGGGGCGGCGCATTTCGCCGGTGCCGTGCCGTGCCGTGCCATGCCATGCCTGAAAGCCGCGTGGTCGCTGTGTTGTTGGTGGCGTGGGGGCGAGGAGAGTACCGTACGGGTGTGCTTGTGCGCCGGAAATGGCACACTGCGCCTGCCCGTCTTGGAGGCTGATGGCTGTGGTGTGGAAATGGGGCGCGGTGATGTTGAAGCAGTTGAAGAACAGAAAAGAAACCAAGAAGAAAACGGAAGGCGTGATGCGGCGGTGGTGGTGAGAGCGGGAAAAACAAAACAAAACAAAAAAAAAGAAAGAAAAAAAAACAACAAGAAAAAAGAAGGAAAAACAACAAGAAACAAAAAAAGAAAACAAAAAGTCTATCAATATTAAAATGTAAATGGAAATGGAAATGGAAATGGACCCAGGTATAACCTCCCTGCACAAATAGCAGAGAGTCCGATGATAATAAAAATGTGCCAGAATGTTAACGTCCCTACAAAACAAACCCAACGATAATATTAATGAAAGAATGAACCGTATGTAACATTGCAACAGACATAATGGAACCTGATAAATTGTATAAGGGCAGCAGCGTTGACCTTTGGCCCTGTATTCAGAATAAAAAGAGCCAAAGATCGTTACCCCAATGAAAAAGACACTGAAACACGTATGTAACATAGCAGCGATGGCGAGACATTGTAGCATCTGTGACCAGAGAGTTTGCGCTGGACCGCGCGAGTGTTGCGAGCGGTTCTCAGTCAGTCAGTCAGTCAGTCAGTCAGTCAGTCAGTCGTTGCGAGTCTGTAGCTCTGTCTAGTTGAGGGCTGTACTCTGTCAGTAGTCGTCGCGTGCAGTACGCTAATAGTCGTCATGCAGAGCGGTCGGTCAGTAGTAGCAGCCGAGTGCGGTTGTGTGATGTAGGCGGTCGGCAACACTGGTCAAGATGGTGAAGGAGGTATACTGTTAATTAATATAATCATTAGATAATGAAAAATTATATTTATTGTAATTAATTCTCCAACAAGTTCCCCAAAAATAATTTTTATTTCAAAAGCATTTTTCAAAAATGTAATGTTTTATTGAACTAAAGAGTTCGTTGCACTTCCCATTTCATTCCACTTCTTTGAAGAAAAATTTCACTAAAATCACAAAAAAAGAGAATATTATTATTTGCAATGCAGTTCCTCCAAGCGCTGCGCAACAACAAGAGCAGAAATGTGACATCCATTTATTCTGAGGTAAGACTTTAATTCTGATTGTTTTGCACAGGGCCAAAGACCGATATTTCGGCTCAATTGAAGTTTCTTGTCACTGAACGGACTTTAAATGTTGTGAAGAATTTATATTTGAGTCGGATTGCGAATTTCACATTTTTGTTGCCATTTTCAATACCTCTCATTGTGGGCGAGGTTACAATTAGCGCAATGTCCATTAGCATCCGTAAATAACATTGTCCATTATTTTAAATTTTGCGGGGAGGTTACAACACACAAAAAAAAAAAAAAAAACAAAAAAGTTGCATTTATATCCGCTCCTCAATTGTAGATACCCCTTACACAGCTGTGTGCAATGAATGAGTGCTGGCTGGTAATTAATTGCACTCCTTGGAGGGAAATGCCATAGGAAGTAGTCTTTAAAAAGTGAATGTTTTTCGTTAAAAGACAAAAGTTGCTTTAGAAAAAAGTAATAGTGGGGCTTTTGTTGTTGAACAAAATAAGTACAATGAACATACGTTATCAGATTTGCGCAATGCAGCTTCACACTACCTTTTGATTATAACACAATATACTATACATCGTCCCGAACCGTGACCAGAGTCGCGAGACGAGCAGAGCACGCCGCCGACGCCCGCTCAGTACAACCGTCCACCCGCTACTACTGTCGACCGACTACTACCTCTCCCGACTCGCGCTACAATATATATAACAACTGTTCCTGGCGACCCGGTGCGTGCCACTACTGTCGTCTGGCGCGGTCCAAGCGCCGACTAGCAACGATAAATAACTCTCTGGTCAGACAGAGATGCTGTCATGCCTCGCCATCGCTCTGGTAACGAATACATACGTGTTGCAGCGTGCGTACCACCGGAACACGCAGTGGCGGAGCCAAAGACTGTGTTGTCGAGGTCGAGTGCGAGCGGGAAGAGAGGCAGCGTCGGCACGGAGATGCAAGCGAGCGAGACGCACGGGGGCTGCGGCGTGGCGCGTTTGCGGTCGGCGCCTTTGGTGGCAACGGCCGGGACAAGCAGCGGTGTATGGTGTGGTGCGGGGCGGACAGGGGCGGCGGTGGACGGGGAGGAGGCGGCGCGACGACGGCATGGGGGCGAAAACGGGACGGGGGACGGCGGATGTTGAGAGGCGTCACGCGCGGACAGGACACAGGACACAGACACAGAGACACACAGATTGGAAAGGGAGGGTGCGCGGTAGTAGTTGGGAATGTGCGTACCGTGCGGGATGGGAGTGGGCGAGGAACACGGTCGTGGCCCCTGTTTGTGGGTGCGTGTGATGACGTCGGTGTGTTGTGGGAAGGGAAGGTGCTGTGGCGGCGGCGCGTAATGGGCGTAGGCCGAAAAGAGAAAGGAACGTGGGCAGTGTGTTGGCAAGCGTCGGTTCGACTGCGACGTTGATGGGCAGGGCAAGGTTAATGGTGGTAGGAGTAGGCGTGTGGGCGCAAAAATTCTGCCGCTGCAGGCGGTGCCGTAACCGCCATGGGGCGGGAAGGAGAGAGGGCCAAAGAAAGAAAGAAAGAAGAAAACAAAATAAAAAAAAAAAAGGAGGGGGGGGGGGGGGCGAAAGGAAGGCAGGAAGGACAAGAGGCGAGGCGACGGCTTGCTTTGTGTATCGGTCGGTCTCTGGCTATGCTTCGTTTTCTGCAGCAGGGTCGGTGCGCGGCGTGGCTCGCGGCAGTGGGAACGCCTGGCGGCTGGACGGCCAGCAATGCGGTTGGATGGGCGGCCACAGCACCGCACCTGTGCCCGAGGAGGAGACGCTGGCGGCGGGCCCTGAGGTGAGGCCGGCTCGGCTCGGCTGGGGCTGTGGATGTGTAGGTGTGCGCCGCTGCTGCAACAACGAGTAAAACGCGAGAAGAAGGGATGGCGGTAGAGAGAAAAAAAAAAAAAAGGTCGTGTTGTGTTGATGCGCAGGCAGACGCGTACAGAGAGACGAGCCCGGTCTGCAGCAGGGTGTGGCCGTGCCGAGTGCAGAGCAGCGGCGGCTCGGTTCGGTTCGGTTCGGCCCGGCGGGCCGCGCTGTTGTCGCGGACGTGAGCGCCCCCTGGCGGGTGGCCGGAGGCGGCGCGGCGTGTTGGACGTGTGGCTGGTGGCAGTGCACAATTTGCGAGTGGCTGGCGGTGTGGCGTGGCGGTTGGCGCGTCGGGCGGCGGAGAGGGAGAGAGAGGAGAGGTATGTGTTGCGGGCGCCCTTTGCTGCGCTGCGTCGTTGCGTGTGCCGTACAGGGCGGGCGCTTGTCGACTGTGTGGGCGGTGTGGCGAATTGGCGTGAAACGGCTGCCGAGAGGTGTGTGGTAGCGAGCCGGTCGGTGTCAGTGCGAAGGGGAATGTGCGTGCGTTTGGCGGTTTCGGTGTGCTTTTTGCGGCGTGAGAGTGGGAATTAGTGGGGCCGGCTGTTGTGTTTGTTCCTTGTGTCTTGTGTCGTGTAGGTAGCTTGATGGCAACGTGGAAGGACGCCGGTTTCGTTTCGAGCCTTGCGTGTGGTTGTCGACGTTGACTGGTTGGCGTGTGCCGATGCACGTGCATGTGTGGGTCGCGAGTGCGTTTTTGGCTGGCTGTGTGTGTGTGTGTGTTTTGGGGGGGAAGGGGGAGGCGGTGGTGAAAGTGCAGTCGTTGCCACGGGCGTCGTCGGGTCGGGTGGGGCTGGGGCTGTGCGTCGTGGCGGAAAGGTGGTAGGTTGCGGGAAGCGAGCCCGTCGTTGACGGTGTCGCGTGAGTTGTGAATCGAGTGGGGCGCGGGGCGCGGGGCGCGGGACAGGAGCAGCGTGCCGCTGCGTCGTGGTCGTCAGCAGAGGCTGTGCGTGTGCTTGTCCTTTTTGTGGGCGGTTCGTGCGAGGCGTTTTTGTTTTGTGTTGCCCTAGTTGTTAGTTTATTTTGTTTGTGTTTGTTATTTTGAGACGACGACTGGTTGGTGGCGTGCGCGCGAAGTGGCGGTGTGCGCTTCCCGTGTCGTTTGTGTTGTTTTTTTTTTGTTTTTGTTTTTGTGTGTTTTTTTTTGCACTGGGCCCCGGGGGGTGGGTGGGTGCGTGCGTGTGTGTCGATTGCCGGCTGGCGAAAGGTGCGCCATCGGCGGGGTGGGTCGCCGGCACGAGTAGAGGCGGCGGCGTTGTTGCTGTTGTTGTGTGGTGTTTGTTTTGTTCGGCTGTGTCGGCGAGCTGTGTTGCGGTGCGTGTGAATGGTGGTGCAAAAGTGCTGGCGTTGGGGCTGCGACTGCGACGGCGGCGAGCCGCGGGCGCGCATGATAGTGATGTTGTGAACAGCGGCTGTGTACGGTAGTGGTGTTGTTGTAGCACGACGTGCATCCGGGCCGGCGCGGAAAGCGCAGTTGCGGGCGGTTGCCCTTCGGTGCCAGCCATGTCGCGTGAGCGGCGGGTTGCTGTGGTGTCGACACGTGGTGCTCTGGGTTGTTGTGTGGTGCCCTTTGGCCGGTGGGGGTGGTTCGCGTGCGTCTCGTTCGCGCTCGGTATCTGGTCGTGGTCGTGCTGCTCCCCCGTCTGTCGGCGGTTTTCGACGTCGTCTGTACGTTTTTGTCCGTTTGCGGCGGTGCCTGCCGACGTCGTCCCGTCGCGACCTTTCAACCGAAAGTGTGGCGCCCGAAGGTGAACGAACGTAACCCTGACCTCGGCGCTTTACGCTGAGCCGAGCGAACCGAACCGAACCTAACCTGTGGTGTGGTGAGGTGAGCTCAGCCTGTGAGCCCCAAACGTCTACGTAAGGTAAGCTGTCCGGCGGCTCACGCCTCACGTTTTGAACGCTTTTTTAACCTACGTTTGACGCTTCTTAACCTAGCACTGACCCCTTAACCTAACGTGTAACGTAACCTAACGTAACCTAACCTAACCTAACCTCTGACGCCTGACGTGTTTGAATGCTTAACCTAAGTTTGACGCTTAACCTAACCCAAGTCCCCTTAACCTAACCCACGTCCACCTAACCTAACCGAACCTAACCTAGACGTGTAAACGTAATGTGTAACGCGCAACGTGTAAGGTCGGCTGTCGTGTGTGCTGACGGCAGATTGGGTTGGTCTGTAGATTCGGATTGCGGTTTGCCTCGGTCGAGGGGTTGGGTCGGAAGCGGCGAGGGGCGGCGGCGCCTGTTGCGCAGGCGGCGTCCGTTTGCGGCGGGCAATTGTTGAGAAACGGCTGTGAATGTTGGCGGGCGAGAGGAGGAGGACGGCGCGCGATGTGGCCCGACGGCTGCGGGCCGATCGGGAAACGGCGGGAGGGCGACGGAAGGCGATGGGGCGGCGGAGGCGCGTTTGCACGGCCGTCATCGCCGCACGCCTCGGCTTGTGTGGCTGTGGCGCCGGCCGCGCTGGCCGGGCTGCCGCGGCGACGGTGTGGGAGTTTTGCCGAAGGTTTGGCCATTGTGGCGGGTCGTCGGCTGGGGCTGTGGGGGCGGCATTTGGGCGGGGGCGGCGATTCTCGGCGGGCCGACCCAGGCTGTAGCGCGCGGTAGCTGCAGTTTGGCCGTGGTTTGCGGCGCTGCCGTGGCGACTGGTTGGCGACTGTGGTGTGGCTGTGTGTAGCCCCATCCTCGGTGGTTTGAAAGGCGCGGGCGGTTGTGGCGCAGCTTTGGGGCTGCTCCGCACAGGCTGTCGGACGTTGGGCGGTAGCAAGCGCGGGAGGCGCGGCGCGGCGGCGCGCAGAGTGGCGGCCGCTCTCTCGGCCGTCCGCGCCCGCCCGCGACACTGGCTGGGCCCTTGTGATTCTCTGCTCTGCTCTGCCGTGCTGTGCTGTGCTTGCGTGCCTGCCGTCCCGCTCGCTCTCGCTCTCGCTCTCGCTGTGTGTTACGCGCGTCGTCGAAATGGCAGATCAGGCGGCTACGAACGAGACTGCTGCGGCACCCGCCGCCACCGGCACTACGAAGAAGGCCAAGTCTGCGTCGTCTGCGAAGAAGCCGCGCGCCAAGCCTGCGCACCCGCGCACCTCTGAGATGGTGACGGCCGCCATCAAGAGTCTGAAGGAGCGCGGCGGGTCGTCGCTGCAGGCGATCAAGAAGTACATAGCCGCGCACTACAAGCTGGACGCGGAGAAGCTGGCGCCGTTTATCAAGAAGTACCTCAAGTCGGCCGTCGTGGCGGGCGAGCTGGTGCAGACGAAGGGGAAGGGCGCGTCCGGCTCGTTCAAGCTTGCCGGCGCCGGCGGCGGGGGGGCGGCCGAGGGCGGCAAGGCTCGTGCTGGCGGTGCCAAGAAGAAGCGCGCCGCTCCGGCCAGCAAGGAGAAGAAGGGCGCCCGTGCGGCCGGCGCAAAGAAGGCTGGTGGCGTGAAGGCGGCGACCGGTCGGAAGGCGGGCGCCGCCAAGAAGGCGTCTGCGGCGTCGGCCGCTCCCGCGGGTGCGAAGAAGGCGGCTGCGGCCAAGCCGGCCAAGGCCAAGTCGCCGTCGAAGGCGAAGAAGGCCGCCAAGGTTCCGACGAAGAAGCCGAAGGCGCCGCGCCCGAAGAAGGCGACGACGCCGTCTAAGGCGAAGGCTTCGCCCAAGAAGAAGAAGTAGAGTAGAGTAGAGGAGAAAGAGATGGGAAAGGAAGGGTTTGGCGCTTGACCCCGTCGTCCCCACCCCCCGTCGTCGTCTAGTGGCGCGCAAGAGACGCGCGGCCCAAAACGGCCCTTCTCAGGGCCATCAAAGCACGTCGGGGAAGGTTTTGATTGTCGTGTTGCGTTTGGTGTGGGTGTCTGTCTGTATGCCCGTGGGGATGCTGTTTGCGTGCCGTGGTGGTTTGATTGCGGGGGTCGGTGGCGGGTGTGGGCGGCGGTAGCGGTAAGCGGTGTTGTTGTTGTCGTGGTTGATTGTCGCCGTGTTTGTGGCGGCGGCCGACGGTTGGTTTTCTGTCACGTTGTTTTGTTTGAATACGTTGGTTGGCTTGCCTGCGTTCGTTCTTCTCGGATGTGTGTCTTGTCTAGTCGTGTCTGGTCTTTGTTTTGTTTCTTTGTGTGTGTTATGTTTTGCAACGGGGGGCACGTTGAGATGTGGAAGGAGTCGGCGGGGATTTCGGTGGCGTGTAGAGCGAGCGAGCGCGCCTGCCTGGCCGTTGGCCGTCGGAGTGGAGTGCGGGTTTTTTTTGTTTTCGAAACGAAAGCGGCGGCCGGCCAGCCACCCGTGCGGTGTGACGTCGGCCGTTGGGTATTGTGCGCTTTGAGCGCCGGGGAGGGATGATGTGTGATTGTTGCGCGCTGCTAGCAGGCAGGCAGAGTGAGCGGGTGTGTGTGGCGGACGGACGGGAAGTGGTGGTTTTTGTTTTTGGGTTGCGGGGCGAGAGGCAGGCGACCGACAAAGTTTGCTCGCGACGGAGAGATGTTAGTGGCCCTGAAAAGGGCCGTTTTTGTTTGTGCGGTGCGGTGCCGCGGCGCGGTTTAGGCGCGCTCGCCGCGGATGCGGCGCGCGAGCTGGATGTCCTTGGGCATGATGGTGACGCGCTTGGCGTGGATTGCGCACAGGTTGGTGTCTTCGAAGAGGCCGACGAGGTAGGCCTCGCTGGCCTCCTGCAGGGCCATGACTGCGGAGCTCTGGAAGCGCAGGTCGGTCTTGAAGTCCTGGGCGATCTCGCGCACTAGGCGCTGGAATGGCAGCTTGCGGATGAGCAGCTCTGTGCTCTTCTGGTAGCGCCTGATTTCTCGCAGGGCGACGGTGCCCGGCCTGTAGCGGTGGGGCTTCTTGACGCCTCCGGTGGCGGGCGCGCTCTTCCTCGCCGCCTTGGTGGCGAGCTGTTTGCGCGGCGCCTTTCCGCCGGTGGACTTGCGGGCCGTTTGCTTTGTGCGGGCCATGGCGGTAGCGTTGGCGGTAGCGGAGCGGCGTGCGTGGAGGTTAGGTGCGGCGCGGCGTCCGGTGCTGCCTTGACAACGGGCCCGCGCGCCTCCGTGCTGCGCTTATATGCCCTCGGTTGCGCGTGGTGGGGGGAGGGCGGGCCAGAGTCTATATAGGGGGGCGGCGGGCGCGCTGGGCGCAGACCGTAGCCGACTCGCCAGCCGCTGCAGCTGCTGTTTGTGCACGTTTTGCTTTGCCCGAGGAAGGAAGGATGACAGGCCGCGGCAAGGGAGGAAAGGGGCTCGGCAAGGGTGGCGCCAAGCGGCACCGCAAGGTGTTGCGCGACAACATCCAGGGCATCACGAAGCCCGCCATCCGCCGCCTGGCTCGCAGGGGCGGCGTGAAGCGCATCTCTGGTCTGATCTACGAGGAGACCCGCGGGGTGCTGAAGGTGTTCCTGGAGAACGTGATCCGCGACGCGGTGACGTACACTGAGCACGCCAAGCGCAAGACTGTGACGGCCATGGACGTGGTGTACGCCCTGAAGAGGCAGGGGCGCACCCTGTACGGTTTCGGCGGTTAGGCTGCGTCGCAGCGGGCGCTGGCCTTCCCGCGGCCGTGCTTGTGGGTGGGAGAGACTAGAAAACGGCCCTTTTCAGGGCCACCACACTGTTCGGAAGTTGAAAAGTGCGAAAGAGTCTGTGTTGTTGTTGTTGTTGTTGCTGCGTGTGTGTGCGCTGTGTTGTTCGTTTGTTTGTTTGTTTGTTTGTTTGTTTGTTTCTTTCTTTCTTTCCGTTTGAGCGACGTGATGTGGCTGGGAGGGGAGAAGGAAAGGAAACGTGTCATGTGGCTGGCTGTGTGTGGAGCTGCTTCGTTTGTGTTTGTTATTGTGTGTCTTTGTATCGATCGCGACGGAGATGGCGGGCTGTGTGTTGTTGTGCGAGAGAGGCGGTAATTATTTGCTTGCGTGGTTTGGCTCTGTGTGTTTGCGGCGGCGTTGGGGTTTCCGAGGCAAGGCGTGTGGGCATAGGCGGCCGGATCAGCTGTTTCGTTCGTGTCGACGGCCGTTGCGCGCGGGAGTGGAGGGCGGTGTGTCGACACGCCTCCCTTTAACAATGGTCATTATTGCTGCCGTTGTCGTTTGGAAGGCGACTCTGCGACCGTGCAAAATGTGTGTGTGTGTGTGTGTGTGTGTGTGTGTGTGTGTGTGTGTGTGTGCGGGCTGTGTGGACGACAAGATGGCGGACGTGCGCCGGCGGCGGCTGTGCTGTGAAAGTGCAAAGTTGAAACAAAACAAGGTGCGGCGAGGACGACTGAAATTTTGCTTTGGACGTAGGTTTGTGTGGTGGCCCTGAAAAGGGCCGATTGTTGTGGGCCGGGCCGAGCCGAGCCGGCAAAGCGCGTTGCGTGCAGGGGAGCACGCGGCGCTGCGATTGCCTGGCCTCCTTTAGGCCTTCTTCTCGGTCTTCTTTGGCAGCAGGACGGCCTGGATGTTGGGTAGGACACCACCCTGTGCGATGGTGACGCCCGACAGGAGCTTGTTGAGCTCCTCGTCGTTGCGGATGGCAAGCTGCAGGTGGCGCGGGATGATGCGCGTCTTCTTGTTGTCGCGGGCCGCGTTTCCGGCCAGCTCGAGCACCTCAGCCGCGAGGTACTCCATGACGGCGGCGAGGTAGACGGGCGCCCCGGCGCCGACGCGCTCTGCGTAGTTTCCCTTGCGCAGGAGGCGGTGGATTCTGCCGACCGGGAACTGGAGCCCAGCCCTGCTTGAGCGGGACTTTGACTTGCCCTTGACTTTGCCTCCCTTTCCGCGTCCGGACATGGCGATGGGCTAGCGACGGTGCACACGAGAAGGAAACGAAAACGACCGGTGCGAGCGGCAGCGAGTCGAGCAGCGGAGTGCGTGCCGGCGCAGCCGGGGTGGGGGTGCTTTATGGGCTCGGGTGCGGCGGCCGGTTGCGCGCGCGCCCCATTGGTCGGCGGCCGCAACAGGGCGAGCTGGTAAAGGTGCGGCGGCGGCTGGCGGCGGGTGCCACTGTGTGGGGAGACGCTGACTAGAGCGGAGCGCTTGCTACTGGTGTTGCTGCTGCCGCCGTACGTTGGTTCGAGATGCCGCCCAAGACTAGCGGGAAGGCCGCCAAGAAGGCTGGCAAGGCGCAGAAGAACATTTCGAAGGGCGACAAGAAGAAGAAGCGCAAGAGGAAGGAGAGCTATGCCATCTACATCTACAAGGTGCTGAAGCAGGTGCACCCTGACACGGGCATCTCGTCGAAGGCGATGAGCATCATGAACAGCTTCGTGAACGACATTTTCGAGCGCATTGCGGCCGAGGCTTCTCGCCTGGCGCACTACAACAAGCGCTCGACCATCACGTCCCGCGAGATCCAGACCGCTGTGCGGCTGTTGCTGCCTGGCGAGCTGGCCAAGCACGCCGTGAGCGAGGGCACGAAGGCGGTGACCAAGTACACGAGCTCCAAGTAAGGAGGTGGCTCTGGAACGGAAGGAAGGATGGAGAGAGAATGCTCCTCCGTTGCGAGAGCGGCAAAACGGCCCTTTTCAGGGCCACCAACTTGCCTTTTGCGGGAAGGGCGGAATTGTTGTTGTTGTTTGTGTGGACGGCTGTGATGTATGTGTGCATTTTGATTGTGGGTGGGGGGGCGCGTCAAAGCGTGTTGCGCGGGGTACGGCCACGAGGTTGGTCGCCGTGGCGTGGAATGGTGGCACGCCTCGTTGGCGTGGTTTTTGACCCATTTGGTGTTGTTGGTGTGTGTGTTACCTGTCTGCGAGGGGGGACAGTGCGATCGCCGACTTTTGTGTCACCGTAACGACGGCCGTTTGCGGGTTTGTTTTTTGCACATCATACATGGCGAGGGTGAAATGTGAAATGTTGTTTTTTTTTTGTGGTTTTTGTTTGCCGCCCACTATTCCCTTTGCTGTACGCCGAGTTTGACAATGGTGCGACGTAACTGCAGCGTGGAGGTGTGTGAGTGACGTTGAAATGAACGTGCCATGAAGACGCATTGTTGTTGCATTGTACTGTACGTGTACGGCGACACGCACGATGATGTACCATTCGACTCTGATTTTTGATAGCCGTGTCTGACTGATTGCGTACGACGCACGCACACCGATGTCGTCATTCAAGATGCACGCGTGTCCAGTGCAGTACAGTAAGCGCGACGCTAGACGACGGCGGCGGCGGCGGCGGCCGTTTTTGGCGAATGTCTGTACACGTGTTTGTCTGTGTCCATCCGGTATGTATTTGTTTGTTTGAAAGTGTTTTGTGTGTCGGTGACGTGGTCCGATCCGTCGCCCCCCTGAGTAACTGTCGATCGGCGCGATAGACCGGCGTCACGCAACTGAACCGAAGTCGTGGGCACACCCGTCATACTGTTGTACACCGTCGCGCTGAGAACGGTAACGACAGGTTGACTTTGATCGGTCGAATGTCTGGGCAGAACGTGAGGAAGGAGGCAAGAGTGCAGGAGGAAAGGACAGAGGGGGGGGGGGGCAAAAGAGAGAGGAAGGGAAAAAGGGGAGAAACGCATTCGTAGAGCAACGGAACGTTCCCGTGTCGGAGGCGTATTGGAGCCGCACTGAAATGCGTTTAACGGCGGCGCGGCTGCAAGTGTCTGCCGTGGTGAACGTTACCTTTGACGGCTGCATTGGCCTTTGCTTTTTGCTTTTGCTTTCGCTTTCGCTTTCCCGGTTGTACGTAACGTTTGTTGGTATGGTTGGTTCTGAGGAAGAGTGTGTGACAGTGCCGTGCCGTCCATGTTCGTGTGCCCTCCCATTGTGTGTATGCTATTGTCTGTGTACTTGAATGATGTATGTAGGTGTTAGTGGACGTGTTTTACCAGTGGGGGGAAATGGATCGTCGATAGTTGGCGTCACTCTGTCACGGTCGAGATGACGCACCCTCCGTACAGAAAGGTGTCGGGAAAGTGTGTGTGTGTGTGTGTGTGTGTGTGTGTGTGTGTGTGTGTGCGTGCGTGCGTCCGTGAATTGGCAGTGTTTGGAGGTGGGCGTGCCCTGCATGTGGCCCGGAAGGCTGTTCGTTTGGCGGTAGTGTTGTGTGGACAGGGGAGGGGCATGCGTAACGCTGCTGGCATGGCATTTCGGGAGATGGGAGGGGGCAAACGAGGAAACGAGGAGCGGCGGCCAAAGACGGGACGGGGAGGGGCGCGGTGTGGGTGGCTTGCGCCTGTGCTCGGCGTTGTGGTTTGTGCAAAAGAGGAGGAGAAAAACAATGAGTTGCCAGGGAGGGGAGCGGTGTTGTGTTGTGGTTGTCGTGGTGTAGCCGCAGACGCGGCTGTCAGTGAACGTGGCGAGACGGACGGATGCGCGGAGGGGCGGGGGCGGCGCATTTCGCCGGTGCCGTGCCGTGCCGTGCCATGCCATGCCTGAAAGCCGCGTGGTCGCTGTGTTGTTGGTGGCGTGGGGGCGAGGAGAGTACCGTACGGGTGTGCTTGTGCGCCGGAAATGGCACACTGCGCCTGCCCGTCTTGGAGGCTGATGGCTGTGGTGTGGAAATGGGGCGCGGTGATGTTGAAGCAGTTGAAGAACAGAAAAGAAACCAAGAAGAAAACGGAAGGCGTGATGCGGCGGTGGTGGTGAGAGCGGGAAAAACAAAACAAAACAAAAAAAAAGAAAGAAAAAAAAACAACAAGAAAAAAGAAGGAAAAACAACAAGAAACAAAAAAAGAAAACAAAAAGTCTATCAATATTAAAATGTAAATGGAAATGGAAATGGAAATGGACCCAGGTATAACCTCCCTGCACAAATAGCAGAGAGTCCGATGATAATAAAAATGTGCCAGAATGTTAACGTCCCTACAAAACAAACCCAACGATAATATTAATGAAAGAATGAACCGTATGTAACATTGCAACAGACATAATGGAACCTGATAAATTGTATAAGGGCAGCAGCGTTGACCTTTGGCCCTGTATTCAGAATAAAAAGAGCCAAAGATCGTTACCCCAATGAAAAAGACACTGAAACACGTATGTAACATAGCAGCGATGGCGAGACATTGTAGCATCTGTGACCAGAGAGTTTGCGCTGGACCGCGCGAGTGTTGCGAGCGGTTCTCAGTCAGTCAGTCAGTCAGTCAGTCAGTCAGTCAGTCGTTGCGAGTCTGTAGCTCTGTCTAGTTGAGGGCTGTACTCTGTCAGTAGTCGTCGCGTGCAGTACGCTAATAGTCGTCATGCAGAGCGGTCGGTCAGTAGTAGCAGCCGAGTGCGGTTGTGTGATGTAGGCGGTCGGCAACACTGGTCAAGATGGTGAAGGAGGTATACCTGTTAATTAATATAATCATTAGATAATGAAAAATTATATTTATTGTAATTAATTCTCCAACAAGTTCCCCAAAAATAATTTTTATTTCAAAAGCATTTTTCAAAAATGTAATGTTTTATTGAACTAAAGAGTTCGTTGCACTTCCCATTTCATTCCACTTCTTTGAAGAAAAATTTCACTAAAATCACAAAAAAAGAGAATATTATTATTTGCAATGCAGTTCCTCCAAGCGCTGCGCAACAACAAGAGCAGAAATGTGACATCCATTTATTCTGAGGTAAGACTTTAATTCTGATTGTTTTGCACAGGGCCAAAGACCGATATTTCGGCTCAATTGAAGTTTCTTGTCACTGAACGGACTTTAAATGTTGTGAAGAATTTATATTTGAGTCGGATTGCGAATTTCACATTTTTGTTGCCATTTTCAATACCTCTCATTGTGGGCGAGGTTACAATTAGCGCAATGTCCATTAGCATCCGTAAATAACATTGTCCATTATTTTAAATTTTGCGGGGAGGTTACAACACACAAAAAAAAAAAAAAAACAAAAAAGTTGCATTTATATCCGCTCCTCAATTGTAGATACCCCTTACACAGCTGTGTGCAATGAATGAGTGCTGGCTGGTAATTAATTGCACTCCTTGGAGGGAAATGCCATAGGAAGTAGTCTTTAAAAAGTGAATGTTTTTCGTTAAAAGACAAAAGTTGCTTTAGAAAAAAGTAATAGTGGGGCTTTTGTTGTTGAACAAAATAAGTACAATGAACATACGTTATCAGATTTGCGCAATGCAGCTTCACACTACCTTTTGATTATAACACAATATACTATACATCGTCCCGAACCGTGACCAGAGTCGCGAGACGAGCAGAGCACGCCGCCGACGCCCGCTCAGTACAACCGTCCACCCGCTACTACTGTCGACCGACTACTACCTCTCCCGACTCGCGCTACAATATATATAACAACTGTTCCTGGCGACCCGGTGCGTGCCACTACTGTCGTCTGGCGCGGTCCAAGCGCCGACTAGCAACGATAAATAACTCTCTGGTCAGACAGAGATGCTGTCATGCCTCGCCATCGCTCTGGTAACGAATACATACGTGTTGCAGCGTGCGTACCACCGGAACACGCAGTGGCGGAGCCAAAGACTGTGTTGTCGAGGTCGAGTGCGAGCGGGAAGAGAGGCAGCGTCGGCACGGAGATGCAAGCGAGCGAGACGCACGGGGGCTGCGGCGTGGCGCGTTTGCGGTCGGCGCCTTTGGTGGCAACGGCCGGGACAAGCAGCGGTGTATGGTGTGGTGCGGGGCGGACAGGGGCGGCGGTGGACGGGGAGGAGGCGGCGCGACGACGGCATGGGGGCGAAACGGGACGGGGGACGGCGGATGTTGAGAGGCGTCACGCGCGGACAGGACACAGGACACAGACACAGAGACACACAGATTGGAAAGGGAGGGTGCGCGGTAGTAGTTGGGAATGTGCGTACCGTGCGGGATGGGAGTGGGCGAGGAACACGGTCGTGGCCCCTGTTTGTGGGTGCGTGTGATGACGTCGGTGTGTTGTGGGAAGGGAAGGTGCTGTGGCGGCGGCGCGTAATGGGCGTAGGCCGAAAAGAGAAAGGAACGTGGGCAGTGTGTTGGCAAGCGTCGGTTCGACTGCGACGTTGATGGGCAGGGCAAGGTTAATGGTGGTAGGAGTAGGCGTGTGGGCGCAAAAAATCTGCCGCTGCAGGCGGTGCCGTAACCGCCATGGGGCGGGAAGGAGAGAGGGCCAAAGAAAGAAAGAAAGAAGAAAACAAAATAAAAAAAAAAAGGAGGGGGGGGGGGGGCGAAAGGAAGGCAGGAAGGACAAGAGGCGAGGCGACGGCTTGCTTTGTGTATCGGTCGGTCTCTGGCTATGCTTCGTTTTCTGCAGCAGGGGTCGGGTGCGCGGCGTGGCTCGCGGCAGTGGGAACGCCTGGCGGCTGGACGGCCAGCAATGCGGTTGGATGGGCGGCCACAGCACCGCACCTGTGCCCGAGGAGGAGACGCTGGCGGCGGGCCCTGAGGTGAGGCCGGCTCGGCTCGGCTGGGCTGTGGATGTGTAGGTGTGCGCCGCTGCTGCAACAACGAGTAAAACGCGAGAAGAAGGGATGGCGGTAGAGAGAAAAAAAAAAAAAAGGTCGTGTTGTGTTGATGCGCAGGCAGACGCGTACAGAGAGACGAGCCCGGTCTGCAGCAGGGTGTGGCCGTGCCGAGTGCAGAGCAGCGGCGGCTCGGTTCGGTTCGGTTCGGCCCGGCGGGCCGCGCTGTTGTCGCGGACGTGAGCGCCCCCTGGCGGGTGGCCGGAGGCGGCGCGGCGTGTTGGACGTGTGGCTGGTGGCAGTGCACAATTTGCGAGTGGCTGGCGGTGTGGCGTGGCGGTTGGCGCGTCGGGCGGCGGAGAGGGAGAGAGAGGAGAGGTATGTGTTGCGGGCGCCCTTTGCTGCGCTGCGTCGTTGCGTGTGCCGTACAGGGCGGGCGCTTGTCGACTGTGTGGGCGGTGTGGCGAATTGGCGTGAAACGGCTGCCGAGAGGTGTGTGGTAGCGAGCCGGTCGGTGTCAGTGCGAAGGGGAATGTGCGTGCGTTTGGCGGTTTCGGTGTGCTTTTTGCGGCGTGAGAGTGGGAATTAGTGGGGCCGGCTGTTGTGTTTGTTCCTTGTGTCTTGTGTCGTGTAGGTAGCTTGATGGCAACGTGGAAGGACGCCGGTTTCGTTTCGAGCCTTGCGTGTGGTTGTCGACGTTGACTGGTTGGCGTGTGCCGATGCACGTGCATGTGTGGGTCGCGAGTGCGTTTTTGGCTGGCTGTGTGTGTGTGTGTGTTTTGGGGGGGAAGGGGGAGGCGGTGGTGAAAGTGCAGTCGTTGCCACGGGCGTCGTCGGGTCGGGTGGGGCTGGGGCTGTGCGTCGTGGCGGAAAGGTGGTAGGTTGCGGGAAGCGAGCCCGTCGTTGACGGTGTCGCGTGAGTTGTGAATCGAGTGGGGCGCGGGGCGCGGGGCGCGGGACAGGAGCAGCGTGCCGCTGCGTCGTGGTCGTCAGCAGAGGCTGTGCGTGTGCTTGTCCTTTTTGTGGGCGGTTCGTGCGAGGCGTTTTTGTTTTGTGTTGCCCTAGTTGTTAGTTTATTTTGTTTGTGTTTGTTATTTGAGACGACGACTGGTTGGTGGCGTGCGCGCGAAGTGGCGGTGTGCGCTTCCCGTGTCGTTTGTGTTGTTTTTTTTTTGTTTTTGTTTTTGTGTGTTTTTTTTTGCACTGGGCCCCGGGGGGTGGGTGGGTGCGTGCGTGTGTGTCGATTGCCGGCTGGCGAAAGGTGCGCCATCGGCGGGGTGGGTCGCCGGCACGAGTAGAGGCGGCGGCGTTGTTGCTGTTGTTGTGTGGTGTTTGTTTTGTTCGGCTGTGTCGGCGAGCTGTGTTGCGGTGCGTGTGAATGGTGGTGCAAAAGTGCTGGCGTTGGGGCTGCGACTGCGACGGCGGCGAGCCGCGGGCGCGCATGATAGTGATGTTGTGAACAGCGGCTGTGTACGGTAGTGGTGTTGTTGTAGCACGACGTGCATCCGGGCCGGCGCGGAAAGCGCAGTTGCGGGCGGTTGCCCTTCGGTGCCAGCCATGTCGCGTGAGCGGCGGGTTGCTGTGGTGTCGACACGTGGTGCTCTGGGTTGTTGTGTGGTGCCCTTTGGCCGGTGGGGGTGGTTCGCGTGCGTCTCGTTCGCGCTCGGTATCTGGTCGTGGTCGTGCTGCTCCCCCGTCTGTCGGCGGTTTTCGACGTCGTCTGTACGTTTTTGTCCGTTTGCGGCGGTGCCTGCCGACGTCGTCCCGTCGCGACCTTTCAACCGAAAGTGTGGCGCCCGAAGGTGAACGAACGTAACCCTGACCTCGGCGCTTTACGCTGAGCCGAGCGAACCGAACCGAACCTAACCTGTGGTGTGGTGAGGTGAGCTCAGCCTGTGAGCCCCAAACGTCTACGTAAGGTAAGCTGTCCGGCGGCTCACGCCTCACGTTTTGAACGCTTTTTTAACCTACGTTTGACGCTTCTTAACCTAGCACTGACCCCTTAACCTAACGTGTAACGTAACCTAACGTAACCTAACCTAACCTAACCTCTGACGCCTGACGTGTTTGAATGCTTAACCTAAGTTTGACGCTTAACCTAACCCAAGTCCCCTTAACCTAACCCACGTCCACCTAACCTAACCGAACCTAACCTAGACGTGTAAACGTAATGTGTAACGCGCAACGTGTAAGGTCGGCTGTCGTGTGTGCTGACGGCAGATTGGGTTGGTCTGTAGATTCGGATTGCGGTTTGCCTCGGTCGAGGGGTTGGGTCGGAAGCGGCGAGGGGCGGCGGCGCCTGTTGCGCAGGCGGCGTCCGTTTGCGGCGGGCAATTGTTGAGAAACGGCTGTGAATGTTGGCGGGCGAGAGGAGGAGGACGGCGCGCGATGTGGCCCGACGGCTGCGGGCCGATCGGGAAACGGCGGGGAGGGCGACGGAAGGCGATGGGGCGGCGGAGGCGCGTTTGCACGGCCGTCATCGCCGCACGCCTCGGCTTGTGTGGCTGTGGCGCCGGCCGCGCTGGCCGGGCTGCCGCGGCGACGGTGTGGGAGTTTTGCCGAAGGTTTGGCCATTGTGGCGGGTCGTCGGCTGGGGCTGTGGGGGCGGCATTTGGGCGGGGGCGGCGATTCTCGGCGGGCCGACCCAGGCTGTAGCGCGCGGTAGCTGCAGTTTGGCCGTGGTTTGCGGCGCTGCCGTGGCGACTGGTTGGCGACTGTGGTGTGGCTGTGTGTAGCCCCATCCTCGGTGGTTTGAAAGGCGCGGGCGGTTGTGGCGCAGCTTTGGGGCTGCTCCGCACAGGCTGTCGGACGTTGGGCGGTAGCAAGCGCGGGAGGCGCGGCGCGGCGGCGCGCAGAGTGGCGGCCGCTCTCTCGGCCGTCCGCGCCCGCCCGCGACACTGGCTGGGCCCTTGTGATTCTCTGCTCTGCTCTGCCGTGCTGTGCTGTGCTTGCGTGCCTGCCGTCCCGCTCGCTCTCGCTCTCGCTCTCGCTGTGTGTTACGCGCGTCGTCGAAATGGCAGATCAGGCGGCTACGAACGAGACTGCTGCGGCACCCGCCGCCACCGGCACTACGAAGAAGGCCAAGTCTGCGTCGTCTGCGAAGAAGCCGCGCGCCAAGCCTGCGCACCCGCGCACCTCTGAGATGGTGACGGCCGCCATCAAGAGTCTGAAGGAGCGCGGCGGGTCGTCGCTGCAGGCGATCAAGAAGTACATAGCCGCGCACTACAAGCTGGACGCGGAGAAGCTGGCGCCGTTTATCAAGAAGTACCTCAAGTCGGCCGTCGTGGCGGGCGAGCTGGTGCAGACGAAGGGGAAGGGCGCGTCCGGCTCGTTCAAGCTTGCCGGCGCCGGCGGCGGGGGGGCGGCCGAGGGCGGCAAGGCTCGTGCTGGCGGTGCCAAGAAGAAGCGCGCCGCTCCGGCCAGCAAGGAGAAGAAGGGCGCCCGTGCGGCCGGCGCAAAGAAGGCTGGTGGCGTGAAGGCGGCGACCGGTCGGAAGGCGGGCGCCGCCAAGAAGGCGTCTGCGGCGTCGGCCGCTCCCGCGGGTGCGAAGAAGGCGGCTGCGGCCAAGCCGGCCAAGGCCAAGTCGCCGTCGAAGGCGAAGAAGGCCGCCAAGGTTCCGACGAAGAAGCCGAAGGCGCCGCGCCCGAAGAAGGCGACGACGCCGTCTAAGGCGAAGGCTT
>NW_025726901.1:307500-310983 GCF_021461385.2 Schistocerca piceifrons | reverse complement strand
CCCGCGAGGACCTACTTTGGCCGCACGGCGCCGCGCGCAGGGTGCGCCGGCGCGCAGCTGCGACGCCTGCCGCGTCCGTCGGCCGGCGCGCCTGCCACTGGCCGCCCCCACCAGCCGGCTGTAGCGCGTGCGCCCACGCACCGCGCGGCCAGCACGCCGGGAGGCGCCCCCTCACCGGCCGGGGACGGTCCCACCCAGCCACCGCCGCGTATCGCTTCACACCCAGATGCCGTTCAGTTTCGTCGGCATGGTGGGTATCGCTGGAACAACCGGTTAGTACCTCAACCTATCGTCGCCATCACCGATTCACCCCTAGCGAGAACAACCGCACCACAACAGGTTACCATTTGTTCATTTGCGTAACTTCACCAGAAAACGCAGGCGTCCATCGCCATTTGCAACTTCCACGATTATTGCATGCCTGTGTCAGGTGTCACGCCACACTACGTCTGCCCACATACACGCAACAAAATGTGCACGCCTAGACAATACGTGGAAGGTGGCCCCCGTACGTATGCGATGTCCATTGCTCGAACGACTGTCAACCGGCCTCTGTAGCATGTCGCAGATATGGAACGCGGTGCACCATGCCATCACGGTGTGTGAGGAGAGACGACTAGGTCCGAATACATCAACAGACAGCTCATGCTGATCGCCATCCACGGCGTCCGTTCCTCCCACACGTCTCTATGGCGTACCACACTGCAATCCAGCTCTCATAGGGAGACGACACGTAGCTGCGTGCACAATATTTGCACTGTATGGTCCGCCGTTTTTGGGCGCAGTCGTTGTACGGTCACACATGTGCCACGATGTATCATTCAGTACATAAGGACGAATGTGCAGTACAGATTGTGGTTTACGCGTACGACATTAGCGGACAGTTGACACAGGCCGCACCACAACGTAGCCTGAGTACGTCGCATGCGGAGGGCGAATGTGCAGTACAGATTGTGGTTTACGCGTACGACATTAGCGGACAGTTGACACAGGCCGCACCACAACGTAGCCTGAGTACGTCGCATGCGGAGGGCATTGAACATGCAAAGTTCTCACCAACCAGCTTGCGAAGGCAGGGGGCAAGGTGGGGACGTGGGGAGGGGCGGCATGTACGTCCTGCTGCCATCCACATTACAGTGTACAGCAGGAGCATGTGGAAAGTGAGCAAGACTTGCAAGGTGTTTAACATGAAGCGATACACAGGGGAGCGGGGAGTGCGAGTAGCGAACTATATTGCGAGGGTTGCGGGTGGGCAACACTACACTAATTGAACGAGTCGTATAACAATTACAGAGCAGGTTTAGGCGACAACGTGGGTTACGTTAGGCGACAACGTGGGTTAGGTTAAGGCACGACGTGGGTTAGGTTAAGGCACGACATGGGTTAGGTTAAGGCACAACATGGGTTAGGTTAAGGCACAACATGGGTTAGGTTAAGGCACAACATGGGTTAGGTTAAGGCACAACATGGGTTAGGTTAAGGCACAACATGGGTTAGGTTAAGGCACAACATGGGTTAGGTTAAGGCACAACATGGGTTAGGTTAAGGCACAACATGGGTTAGGTTAAGGCACAACATGGGTTAGGTTAAGGCACAACATGGGTTAGGTTAAGGCACAACATGGGTTAGGTTAAGGCACAACATGGGTTAGGTTAAGGCACAACATGGGTTAGGTTAAGGCACAACATAGGTTAGGTTAAGGCACAACATAGGTTAGGTTAAGGCACAACATAGGTTAGGTTAAGGCACAACATGGGTTAGGTTAAGGCACAACATGGGTTAGGTTAAGGCACAACATGGGTTAGGTTAAGGCACAACATGGGTTAGGTTAAGGCACAACATGGGTTAGGTTAAGGCACAACATGGGTTAGGTTAAGGCACAACATGGGTTAGGTTAAGGCACAACATGGGTTAGGTTAAGGCACAACATGGGTTAGGTTAAGGCACAACATGGGTTAGGTTAAGGCACAACATGGGTTAGGTTAAGGCACAACATGGGTTAGGTTAAGGCACAACATGGGTTAGGTTAAGGCACAACATGGGTTAGGTTAAGGCACAACATAGGTTAGGTTAAGGCACAACATAGGTTAGGTTAAGGCACAACATAGGTTAGGTTAAGGCACAACATAGGTTAGGTTAAGGCACAACATAGGTTAGGTTAAGGCACAACATAGGTTAGGTTAAGGCACAACATAGGTTAGGTTAAGGCACAACATAGGTTAGGTTAAGGCACAACATAGGTTAGGTTAAGGCACAACATAGGTTAGGTTAAGGTACAACATAGGTTAGGTTAAGGTACAACATAGGTTAGGTTAAGGTACAACATAGGTTAGGTTAAGGTACAACATAGGTTAGGTTAAGGTACAACATAGGTTAGGTTAGGTTAGGTTACACGTTGTTGTAAGGAAAGGTGTAGGGGGGGGCGGGGGCGGCAGGTTCGTTGATAGTGATTATAGTAAGTGAATGCTTGTGACATGATCAGATTTGTCACGTCAGGATGCACCTTTGGCTTATTAGAGGCGGCGCTCCAATTCTATGCTTGTGTCAGACCTGTGTCTTTGACTCATGTCATTGTTTGTGCGCTGTGACAGGAGGTACTATTGTGATGTTGGGTGCACCGTTGTATAGGACATGTGTGGGTGTTGGTGCCTGATCTGCGCAATGGTGGATGTCGAAAGGGTGGGATATTGTATTTTCCGCATGGACCTCCTGGTCTGGTTGTGATAGTGTGGATTGTGTAATGTGGCGGAGAGGATGCACTGGATGTTGTTCCATGCTGGTGCTTACATATTGTATGTGCGCCCGTTAGAAGCAGAGAGTGGTGCGTGATCAGAGTGGCTGGCTGACGTGTGGTTCCCATTGTGGGCAGACTCTTTCAGCATGTATACGGACAGTTGTATATATATTCTGTAGTTTGATGGCTCTGCATTGATTACTAATCAGCGCCGTGTGTACGGGTAATCTGGTTCCAGTCCAAAATGTTCCATCTGTGTACATTAGTGACAAAGACTCCCCTCATGCAGTGGGGCTCGGTCTGTTATAACTCTTCCGCGTAATATATTTGCCCCACGTTTTTGCGACTGCGAGTGCGAGTGCAACGCGCATGGGGACCGACATGCTGATGGCTCGGTATCGGACGCCGTACAGTGAGCAACGCGATCGCGTCTCTCGCTCGTAAGTGGTACAGGTCGCGGCTCATGTATAGGGACAGCGGGAATGTCGCATATTGGCAATAACTCTTCATGAAACGCACGTTATAGGGGTGGATTGCACTTTACGAGTGCGGGAAACGTCCGCCGTTCATCCGCTGGAGGTGCGCGTTTGGCGGTTGGGGTGGTGCACGAACGGGTGCGGGTGGAGTCATTGCCGGTCCACGGCTTCGTGCGGCAGAGCCACTGGAGATTGGGTGCTATGGTCGACAGAGGCTGCAGGCTTTGTGGGTGGCGTCGAAAGGCGGGCACTGTGGCGCCATCGCTGTCTTAA
>NW_025726901.1:297500-300000 GCF_021461385.2 Schistocerca piceifrons | reverse complement strand
TGCATGTATTAGCTCTAGAATTACCACAGTTATCCAAGTAACGTGGGTACGATCTAAGGAACCATAACTGATTTAATGAGCCATTCGCGGTTTCACCTTAATGCGGCTTGTACTGAGACATGCATGGCTTAATCTTTGAGACAAGCATATGACTACTGGCAGGATCAACCAGGGAGCTGCGTCAACTAGAGCTGAGCAGCCGGCCGCCCGGGAGTGTGTCCCGGGGGCCCGCGCGAACACGCAAGCGTCCGCTCAATCATTCTGCAAACAGGAGGAGGCTGAGCTCCCCTGCACAATACACCTCGAAACCCTCTCAGGTCCCGGCGGCGCGCAGCGCCGTCCCAAGTACTTGGTCGGGTTCGAGAGAGGCGCAATCGCCCGGAGTTAGGCGAGTAGACGCTTTCGGTGCGACCACCCGTGCTCCCAACTGAGCTTGCCGCTGCCGACAGAGGCCCGGGAGCGTGCTGTCGTGGCATTGCCGGCGGGAGACAACACGCGCCACCTACGGTGACCGGCAGCTCCAACGCCAGCGCCACAGAAGGACAAAAGCCCCACTTGGGTGCCGAAGCGAACTCTCCCAGCACAGCGCACGCGCCAACACATCCGCACAGCTGCGATACAAACCACCAGCGAGAACCGCTGGGGCGACCGAGCAGCAGACGGCGTCGCGGCGCCGAGCGCCGGGCGGCAGCGCATCCTCAACGCACACAGTCCTCAATCGGACCAGCACACTGAAGATGTCCACCGCGCTTCGCACCGGGCCCGCGAGGACCTACTTTGGCCGCACGGCGCCGCGCGCAGGGTGCGCCGGCGCGCAGCTGCGACGCCTGCCGCGTCCGTCGGCCGGCGCGCCTGCCACTGGCCGCCCCCACCAGCCGGCTGTAGCGCGTGCGCCCACGCACCGCGCGGCCAGCACGCCGGGAGGCGCCCCCTCACCGGCCGGGGACGGTCCCACCCAGCCACCGCCGCGTATCGCTTCACACCCAGATGCCGTTCAGTTTCGTCGGCATGGTGGGTATCGCTGGAACAACCGGTTAGTACCTCAACCTATCGTCGCCATCACCGATTCACCCCTAGCGAGAACAACCGCACCACAACAGGTTACCATTTGTTCATTTGCGTAACTTCACCAGAAAACGCAGGCGTCCATCGCCATTTGCAACTTCCACGATTATTGCATGCCTGTGTCAGGTGTCACGCCACACTACGTCTGCCCACATACACGCAACAAAATGTGCACGCCTAGACAATACGTGGAAGGTGGCCCCCGTACGTATGCGATGTCCATTGCTCGAACGACTGTCAACCGGCCTCTGTAGCATGTCGCAGATATGGAACGCGGTGCACCATGCCATCACGGTGTGTGAGGAGAGACGACTAGGTCCGAATACATCAACAGACAGCTCATGCTGATCGCCATCCACGGCGTCCGTTCCTCCCACACGTCTCTATGGCGTACCACACTGCAATCCAGCTCTCATAGGGAGACGACACGTAGCTGCGTGCACAATATTTGCACTGTATGGTCCGCCGTTTTTGGGCGCAGTCGTTGTACGGTCACACATGTGCCACGATGTATCATTCAGTACATAAGGACGAATGTGCAGTACAGATTGTGGTTTACGCGTACGACATTAGCGGACAGTTGACACAGGCCGCACCACAACGTAGCCTGAGTACGTCGCATGCGGAGGGCATTGAACATGCAAAGTTCTCACCAACCAGCTTGCGAAGGCAGGGGGCAAGGTGGGGACGTGGGGAGGGGCGGCATGTACGTCCTGCTGCCATCCACATTACAGTGTACAGCAGGAGCATGTGGAAAGTGAGCAAGACTTGCAAGGTGTTTAACATGAAGCGATACACAGGGGAGCGGGGAGTGCGAGTAGCGAACTATATTGCGAGGGTTGCGGGTGGGCAACACTACACTAATTGAACGAGTCGTATAACAATTACAGAGCAGGTTTAGGCGACAACGTGGGTTACGTTAGGCGACAACGTGGGTTAGGTTAAGGCACGACGTGGGTTAGGTTAAGGCACGACATGGGTTAGGTTAAGGCACAACATGGGTTAGGTTAAGGCACAACATGGGTTAGGTTAAGGCACAACATGGGTTAGGTTAAGGCACAACATGGGTTAGGTTAAGGCACAACATGGGTTAGGTTAAGGCACAACATGGGTTAGGTTAAGGCACAACATGGGTTAGGTTAAGGCACAACATGGGTTAGGTTAAGGCACAACATGGGTTAGGTTAAGGCACAACATGGGTTAGGTTAAGGCACAACATGGGTTAGGTTAAGGCACAACATGGGTTAGGTTAAGGCACAACATGGGTTAGGTTAAGGCACAACATGGGTTAGGTTAAGGCACAACATAGGTTAGGTTAAGGCACAACATAGGTTAGGTTAAGGCACAACATAGGTTAGGTTAAGGCACAACATGGGTTAGGTTAAGGCACAACATGGGTTAGGTTAAGGCACAACATGGGTTAGGTTAAGGCACA